>NC_136790.1:20446354-20518854 GCF_951216825.1 Electrona antarctica | reverse complement strand
ATATTATAACCACACATGGGGGTCTATTAAAGTAATGTTAACTCCATAGACACATACAAAACAGAAAGAAATCACGGCACTGCATCTTTAAAGCACTGGAAAGACGGGGAGACCCTCGTTAAATGAAGAAACTATAAGATACTCTAATTCTTTTAAAAAAAAAGTTGTGTTTTAACCAAAGGAAATCACTTAGGCGCCTTTAACAAATGAGTTTTCTGCCTCAGGAGAAGTGTTCTCCTGTGATTACATCCGTATTAATCAGATTAATTCAATCAACAGTTTAGATCTTGTTGTTTTATATTCACATGGTGTGACAGAAATCTCATAATCTTGTACTCTTGCTGTCTTAAAGCTCTTTTTTTGATTGTCGGTGCTCTGAGATTACCCGGAGGCCCGTGGCGCCTCGGCGTTCAGCATTCCATTTTGCACGGAGAGATTTGATGCGGATTTGCCGCCGCTAATTATGTCTTGTGTGTTGACTGTTAATTAATGGGTCCATTTCCACTTGTGTTTCCTAAACATGTATTAATAGCTCGACTGGTGGCACAAAGGAAGTACACATGAGAGAGCCCTTTTGGCAAGTCATCAGTGGGAAATCATTAGATTAGCGCTTAGCCAAGCTAATGACAGCGTGGTGTCGAGTTTATGATGTACACGGTGTTGATGGAGAACACCATGCGAATGTGTTCTGAGTCAGCTCATACTGAAGATACGTGAAGGCCCCTTAGCCCAGTTTGGAACCGGGTGCATATCTGTTCCAACGGTCCGACACCCTCCCCCAAGCCCTTGACCTAAGGCTAACCGCACGCGGAAACAACGGGTGAGCCTCAACCGGCCACGTATGTCGGACACACCGGTGAGTCTTAACCGGCCACGTATGTCGGAGACACCGGTGAGTCTTAACCGCGGACTATTGGTACGTCAGATTAACGTATGCCCCTTTGGAACCTCACCCTTCCACGATAGCTCTGAGATGAGGTCCATGCTTCGTAGGCTGCTGGCAGAGTGTGACACTGGCCAACTGTACCTGAGTTTTTTACCTTTTCCCGCACATCGTACCCAAAAAGGAAAGGTGGTCCTCTGCTCTCAGATGTTGCAGATTGTTGCGGTAAAGAAAATGTTAAATAGCTTTTTTTGTGTTTTTTCCCCACACCGCCGTAACGGGAGCGGTACCGACACCTGCAGACGGGGGGTGGCTGCTCATCCACTAGATCTAATGCATCTGATACAAGATGTGTGACGTTTCCAATATCAGGCACTGTGAATTCCATAAGTCCACTTACTGTATGAAGTGCTTCTTCTCTGTAGAACTTGGTGCCTTCATTTCAATGAAGGAAAACAACAACTGCTTTGTAAACTTCACTTGCCAATGCCTTGAGTCTGGAGAACAATTTCATTACAGATCTGTCTAAACTTATGAACTCCAAAACATGATAATAATTACATTTTGTAATCATGGAATGTATATTGATTGCATATGATGATGGATACAGTGTATCAGCTGTGTAAATAATTTGAGAGATTAATAAATGTCAGTTATTTCAACAATATCCTAATGTGTTTTGTGTATTCATGTCAGTGCAATACCCCCAGGGTATGACAAACAAAAGTAAAAGAAAATTAAAATGGTATAAACATATAAAAGTATAGTCTTGCCATTGGCCTTTTCTGGGGAGAGTTCAGAATAAATCACGTCTGTCAGGTGGAAGCCTCTTGTCCAAAACTGTTACTTTTCTGGATTCAAATGTAGAAATGGCAAAGGTAGCTTATCTACAAGCTCAAACTGCGTTGCTTGCTTCATGTCATGTTTCTAGCTTGTGGTTCTGCTACTTAACCCATTCTGGGCGGGAACCCGTTTTGGTGTTTTAAACATGTTATAATTTAGCTATTGAAAAATAGCAGATCTACAAGCTCATAGCGCGCCACCGAGTGGCGCGCTACGAGCTTGTAGGTCTGCTATTTTTGAAAAATCGTGAAAATATTTATTTCAGAAAACTGGAGGATTTAGAAGATTTTTTTTTAATTTCGAGGTAAGGCCTAAATGGGTTAATGCTTTTGGATGACACTGTAGTATGATAATTGGAATCAAATTGTAGGGCGTTACTTTAGGGGGGAAATAGTAGTATTGCGATAAGAGGTTTCTGTGTGGAGAAAGAGCAGATGTGTGCACTTTGTGTGGCTGTGTGCCTGTGAGCCCTGCAACGTTATCCACTGCTGGGATAACATGGACTTGTTATCCCAGCAGTGGAGCAACGCTATCAGGCCTCCAGCAGTGGAGCAACGCCATCAGGCCTCCAGCAGTGGAGCAACGCCATCAGGCCTCCAGCAGTGGAGCAACGCCATCAGGCCTCCAGATAACATGGACTTGTTATCCCAGCAGTGGAGCAACGCCATCAGGCCTCCAGCAGTGGAGCAACGCCATCAGGCCTCCATCCCAGCAGTGGAGCAACGCCATCAGGCCTCCATGTTATCCCAGCAGTGGAGCAACGCCATCAGGCCTCCAGATAACATGGACTTGTTATCCCAGCAGTGGAGCAACGCCATCAGGCCTCCATCCCAGCAGTGGAGCAACGCCATCAGGCCTCCAGCAGTGGAGCAACGCCATCAGGCCTCCAGATAACATGGACTTGTTATCCCAGCAGTGGAGCAACGCCATCAGGCCTCCAGCAGTGGAGCAACGCCATCAGGCCTCCATCCCAGCAGTGGAGCAACGCCATCAGGCCTCCATGTTATCCCAGCAGTGGAGCAACGCCATCAGGCCTCCATGTTATCCCAGCAGTGGAGCAACGCCATCAGGCCTCCAGATAACATGGACTTGTTATCCCAGCAGTGGAGCAACGCCATCAGGCCTCCATGTTATCCCAGCAGTGGAGCAACGCCATCAGGCCTCCAGATAACCTTTTTCCACAGATGCCGATTCCAACGTGATGAATGTCTGCACCACTGCTGCATGTTCCCTCGGCCCCACTCCGTGTGAGAATGAGAAGCTTTATCAATAAATACCATGGTTTTTTGGACATGTATTTACAACTATCGGGGATATTCTCTCTCTGGTTTGAAAAAGAAATGCCCTTTTTCAATTTTACACGACGTAATATGCCAGTCTTTCACAACCAATCAATTCTTTCATAGACAGATCATTTATTAATATACTGGTACAGGGATGTCATTTATGTTGGACAAACACTGCCCCATCTCCCATTGGATCTTGAGTCAAGATCCAATGGGAGTGGGACTGTCAAGATTCTTGACAGTCAAATCCTGCGTGTATTACAAATGCAATCTGGGTTGAGAGATTAAAATAAATGTAACATGAAGGTTTTTGGTCCATTTGTTTCAAAGTGTCAAATTGACGAAGGAACATGGTAGGATTGATGGGGGTGAATTTAACTGAAATAAAATAACTATACCCCAACCATTAGCCTGTCGTCACCATACTAATACACAAATCTGCCAGTGCGACTGATTCGTTATATTGCACGTTATATGTGCGTGATTGCAGGCGTGCATCTGTGCGTGCGTATACCTGTGCGAGTGCACGCGTGCATCCGTGCAATCCGTGCATGCGTGAGTGCATGCGTGCATCCGAGTGAATGCACACATCCGCGTGCACGCACATGCGTCTGTGCGTGTGCGCGCACATAACACAAATGGACTGCTCCATACATGTTCATCGACCCGTATCATCATCAAGTCACACGGCTGTCACCGAGGTCAGTGAAAACAGACTCCCATCTTCCCCCTCCCTCCAGTATCCTCCCTGCACATCTTCCCCCTCCCTCCAGTATCCTCTCTCTGCACATCTTCCAGCACACATTAACCCCCCCCTCCCCACTTCTCCCCCCCAAGAGACTACACTTATACCTGTGCCAATATTATAGTCGATGCCCCCACTGTGGCCTGGGGGGGGGTATGGCTTTTAATAAGGTATGTATATTTATATGATCTCTCTGTCGATGGCCCCATCTGGATCGATACGGAGATTAGTATTTCACACCGAATCGGATGACACCCTCAGGGCTGCGGATGGAGGAGCGTGGCCGCACAGCCAGCGGACATTTTGAAGGAAGTTTGTATTACAGAGGAATATTTATATATATGGACTGTGTTGACTGAATATGATGAGGCTACTGCTGTATTAGATGAAGAATGGCAGCTGAGGAGCGGATGACTATTGACCCTGAGGCGGCACCGGATTCATACTTTATTTATGAGCCCGTCCATGGTTTTGGAGTCACCTGCTCATTCTCTCTGTCTGTGGCTTAACTTAATGGATACGAGAGGTGGGATGGGAATGCAGAATCCCCCAGCTTTGATTGCTGTTTTTTATTTTTTTATCCTTTGACATTTTACCCCACCTGAAAGGCACAAATGCATGGAAATCGTTCATGAGAAATGTGATGCCTATTGCTCGACCAAAAAAAAAGACACTACTGACCGCATGAAATTAAAACTCACAGTGGGATATTGAAAATGTTGTTTTTTTTAAGACTAAACGTATTCTACTTGTGGTGGACAGAATATCCAAGTAGAAAAACCAAAATAGCCGAGGCTATAGAATAGAATAGGATATACAAGGCTATTTCCGGTGCATGACACCGGTACGCACTAGTATAAATCCGGTATAAGCCGCATAACTGATTGATTGAATGATTCAAATGTTCATTCACAGTATATAGAAAGGATACAGTTCAAACAAAAGTACTGGTCAATGCAAAAACTGCTATAGGATATGAACAGGAAATGCACTTTGCAAGACCTGTTTACATCAAGGGTCCTCTATTTTCAATTCATCAGAACATTTAAAGACGTACAATGATGCACTTCTATGGAAAAAAAGGAAATAATCATATATAGCCTACAGTTAAAAAGGGAGAAAACATGTACTGTACAGTATGGAAAAATAGGGGGGGAGGAGGGGGTCATTTCTGAATGTCTCTTTAACTATAATTAACCCCCACCCTGAATATTTCTTCTTGTATAGGCTAAGGACCGGGACATTTAATTGTCCTCACAAATGACTATTTCTCAAATTCTACTATTCTTGTGGGAACATTGTGCCTTCACAAGTGCTGCCTGCAGGTACACACACAAACGCACGCCACCCTACACACACACCAATTAAATACCAAATAATCGTGTAAATGGAATGTGTTTATGATATAGAGAGATGAGATGACCTTGATGGTGTACAGTACAATATACCAAAGGCAAAGCTCATTAAAGTGAGAACATGTATCTGGGAATCAGAGGAAAAGATAAGCAGAAGGCACCCGCAGACAACATGAATGGGTGGAATGGAGGGCTGGATGGGGGCGGTGTGGGTCGAATGAAAGGAGCTGTCCACATCAAGCCACAGTTTAAAGTGTATTAGCTTGAATAATTTAAGATTAATGAGGAAACAAAATGCAGGGGGGAAATTTTTAAACTTGGTGCTTTTCATATACCAGTTGGCCTCTTGCTCTGCACGGCAGCCTTCATTAAAACGACATCAGACACCTCGCTTTAATGACTGCGAAATCATTAAAGTTTGGTTTAATTCGATATTGCATCACGCGTGCGAATGTGGGGATGTATCAGAGAGATGTGTGCCTTCTAATTCCATCGCAGAGCTCATATTCAACGATCTATTGATGCCCGCATGAACTTAGAAATCATCAACATTAATGTGGATACATACATTAATGTGCCATCCTTTGATTAAACATTAGGGCTCTACAAATGTATTAATGCCTTAAGGGTGAAATGTAGGAGCCATTTTTTGATTAGTTCCTGTATAGTCTAGAAAAATCTGTATCTTTTATAGCAGTGTTTTTCATGTACCCCTATGGGTACATGTACGTACCCCTATGGGTACATGTACGTACCCCTAGGGGTACATGTACGTACCCCTAGGGGTACTTGGAGGCCCTACAGGGAGAATATGAGTGGAAAATGGAAAATGTATTTAATGATGAAACATCATTCAGTGACAAAATGGGGTTGGCAAGATGATTTTGTCTTTAACCGACATGATACTGACCATGACACTGACGTGATAATGAAATAATACTGAAACTAGATAAATGGTGCTCCTCGGAGCACATTTCTCCACCAGGCCATGTACCTTATTGTGGGCCAGCAAAGTCAAGGGCGTGTCATATTTGGGGAGTTGCGTAATGATACAAGGAATCCAAGGAAGTTTCACTGTAATCGAATGCTGCGTTATATGTTTTGTGGCATTCTGTTCAAAACGGGCCACTCCTGCAAACTTTAGAAGCCAATCTAAGCCAATTAGGATGGAATATGAAAATTCAGACAGATACGTATTGATCACATGGCCATAGAGATAATGTGTACCGATTTGTGTGAGGTTGGAACGAAATCTGGAGTAATATTAACTCATTGTCTGTGGGCCACATTACACAAATGGTAAAGGGCCAGCATGATACAATGACAACATTAATGATACTTGATAATTATGAAGAAGTTAACTTCTGTCTTTCATTGGCGCCTTATTGACAATCTTAACTGACACTGTTTTCTGGCAAATTAAACATAGTGAACATAGTTTTGAATTTGCATGAGATGGAAAAATGAAAGTGAAAGCACTCTATGAATTAGCCTCAGTAATTAATTAGCCATGGGCAGCCTGCCCAGTGACTTGAACATTATGATGGAAGTGCTTGTAGATCGGCTAAATAATACACAGTTGTAGTTTTTACGTGTTGTTACTTATACTTCAGTAATCAGTACACCTGAACTCAGAGGCACATATTGTACTTTTTACTCCACTAAAATTATTAAAACTTTAGTTATAGTTACTTTGTAGATTTTGGTTGTTATTATTTCAAAACACACCAACCACTTCAGCCATATTCCGGCTATTTGAAAATAGCCCATCTATACAATTTCACAATGTGTCACATTTTCAAAAGATTTTATACATTTTGAAAACATGAAATGGGACATTTCTGCATAATGCATACTTTTACTTTGGTACTTTAGGTATATTTGGATGCCAGTACTTTGACTCAACTACGTTTTGAATACAGGACTTTGGTAGTAAACTACTATACATTGCAGTATTGATACTTATAATTAAGTAAAACATGTGAGTAGTGAGTACTTCAACATTGTAGTGTAATCACACACACATGTCACCCAGCAGTATCAATTTGTTTGTTTGTTTATGGGATGTCTGGGAATTTCAAAAAGAGTTGAAATATAGTTAAGAGATAATAGTATATTGGTCTTTGTGGTTAATGCAGCCGTCTATTAATGTGTGTGTGTGTGTGTGTGTGCGTGTGCGTGTGTGTGTGTGTGTGTGTGTGTGTGTGTGTGTGTGTGTGTGTGTGTGTGTGTGTGTGTGTGTGTGTGTGTGTGTGTGTGTGTGTGTGTGTGTGTGTGCGCGCGCGCGCAAGTGTGCGTGTACAGTACATGTGCATATGCTGTGTCAAACACACAGAACTCCATCCATTAATGAGTACTTCCTACACAACCATCTCTCTCTTTCTTTCTGTTATCCAGGCAGAGGTAATTGGACAGAGGGACACAGTGTCCTTCTCTCTCTCTCTCGCACACACACACACACACACACACACACACACACACACACACACACACACACACACACACACACACGCCACCCATGCGCCTAATCGCATCTCCATTTGCATGCAGAGCCCATGGGAATCAGCCCCAATAACGGCACGATGCTTTGAAAGATGAGTTTTTAATCTCGCAGAGGAGATGAGATTGTGACCCGCTTCTATTTGTTTTCATAGCGTCCTTTTCCTTCGTCGTAGGAAAGGGACCGGTGGGCAAATTTGCCAAGGCAGGATAGCGGCGACTGCCCCCTCTAAGGGCTGTCATTGTGCATTCATTAATATCCCCCATATCTGACATGGCCAACAAAATGGTTCCTGGCAATGAGAAGAAAAGAAATACAGAAAAAAATTGAGAGATCCCTTGAAGTGGAGGCTGCCTGAGACTTCCTAAAAGGCAATCACATTGGCTGACAGCAAGTGTCCCAGAGTGTGTGTGCGTGTGCGTGTGCGTGTGCGTGCGTGCGTGCGTGCGTGCGTGCGTGCGTGCGTGCGTGCGTGCGTGCGTGCGTGCGTGCGTGCGTGCGTGCGTGCGTGCGTCATTGAGAAAGAGTTAGCTGGAGCAGTGAGAGATCAACATGGGGCCCACTCTCCTTTAGATGAGCATATTACCTACATTCATTCATGGGATGTTTAAAACGCAGCTCTTTGTAAAATGCTCTATTATGTGGGTCAACAGAGGGCAATGGGGGAAGAATGAATACCCATACCTCCTTCAAAGGCCTATAGCTCCCCCGTCCCCCGTCCCCATACACACACACACACACACACACACACACACACGCACACGCACACGCACACGCACACGCACACACACACACACACACACGTATGATAATGTTGTTTTTGTATGGTCTCTGTCTTGCATACGTCTGTAGTCTGGGTGCATGTGTTTACAATTTACAATTTACAATTTACAATTTAGGCATTTAGCAGACGCTCTTAATCCAGAGCGACTTACATTAGGCAGGAACAAAAGTATGGGAATACATCACATATATAAAATGCATTTATCAAGAAACATGCGTAAGCTAAGAACGTAACTGTGTTTGGTAAGGTACGGTAAATTTACTTATAAAGCACCTTTCAAAACAAATGTTACAAGGTGCTGTACAATAAAATGAAATAAAACAAGAGCATCACACATAGATCAACCATAAAATGACACAAAAACAATAATACAATGCATTAGAGTAGAGCAGTGAATACAATACCTATAAATACACAGTACATATGTAGACAATATGCTTACAAAACAAATGGGTTTTTAGCAGCTTTTTAAAGGCATCAACGTGTAATGCCAACACCCTATACCCCCTAACCTCACAGGGAAGCCACGGGTGAGTCTTAACCAGCCACGCATGTGTCGGACTGTTGCATGTCGGACTGTTAGTACGTCGGACCAACATATGCGCCCCTTGTAGTCCAACCAATATGTCATAGTGTCAGGGGCTTTGGCTTTGATGTCGGGTTGATGATTGACGCCACAAACGTAACATGCACTGATGTCTTGATGTCAGACACACCATAGATTGTTGTCTAACAATGCCGATTTGCACATGTGACATTGTAGGCCGTAGCTTGCTTGGTGAGTTGCAGCAGAGCACGCAACCTTATCATTAACAAAGAGCTATCAATTCAAAATGACACTAGAGATAGCATTCATCGTTCCACATCCATGGTTCATGCTCACGGAAATATGAGGTATCATGTTTGATTTTGTCCGCAACATCGATAGCCGTGCTTTGTAACAATGTTGTCAGTGCAGTGGGATGGTTGTTTACACATGTCACGGTTTACAGCGTTCAGACGGCTTGATAACGGCAAACAGATCCTGTTTACAGCGTTCAGACGGCTTGATAAACAGATCCTGCTTGTTTGTTACTGCTTCTGTCACCTGTAGGGCTGAGGACACGAAGCACAGCAGCAGTAATAAGCCCAGACAACCGTTCAAGGAAAGAGAGGGGATACACCAGACTTATTTTAATACCTTAAGGGCTTACTGTACAGCCCAAGTCAAGCTAAACTGCTGGAACTGCGAGCAGCCTCTTATAATGTAGAAACGCCTGCATGTCTTGCAAAGTAGTGCAGCCCCCCCAGTGAAAGGGCCTCATACTTTATTATGGAATGTGACCAGACCTTCACACACAACTTGAAAAAGTTCTGGAATAGAAACTCCAGCGGTCTCTACATCCTGACAGCTTCAGCCAGAGAACTGTGAAAGAACAAGAATATTCGGAGTGCCGGTCTGCTCTGGTGAACAAAGCGTACAGGACTCTGTTGCAGCCTCTGAGTCGACGCCTGTGTAGGAGCTGGAAGGCGTGTGTATAGAGACTCTGGGGCTGACGAGCACTTTCCCATAACGGGCGAGCTCCAACCTTTACCGAAAGACCAAACATCACGCCAAAACTAAAAGGCAGAAAGTAGAATTGAATTAGGCTGGGAAAGTCTGAAAAAGGTGGGTTTTGAGGGAGGCTTTGAACAAGGCAAGGGTGGGGGCCGGCTTTGATGTGAGGTGGGATGGGAGTGAGTCCCAGAGGGAGGGGGCCGACATGAGTTCTTCTGACATTCTGTTTTTGAGGGCTCTGGACGTTTTGCCCATGCATGCAAGTCCACACAGGGGCATTTATATTATATATCACATTACTGGTTTTGCATGAGATGATACCTTTTAATGGCGATTCGTTTTCCTGTGTGTGGGCTGACAGGATGTCGTACAGGCTGGAGGGCGCCGCGGGCCGAGCTGGAACACGAACCAACCGTGGTCCATTGGCTGGCTGGCTGGCTGGCTGGGCGGGGCAGGGCTTTGTCATTTCTAATCATATTCTGGGGTGATTAAACAAGGTTATTTCAAAGGCCTGTCAACATTTGTTTTACCGTAATTGCTAAAGAACGCATAAATAAAGCTGTGTACAGACCTCTGCCAAGGTGGAGGTTTGTCTAAGGCGTTGTGTTGCAGTGCTTTTTGGCCAATATCATTGCTGTCGGGCAGAAACCTCTTCGAACCCTTTTTGGTGTTAGCATTATGTTATGCTTTAGCTATTGAAAAATAGCAGATCTACAAGCTCATAGCGAGCTTGTAGGTCTGCTATTTTTGAAAAATCGAAGAACGACTGACATAGAAACATAGCTTTTTCAGAAAACTGTCAGGATGTAGAAGACATTTTTAGAATCAAAAAGTGGGTTAGAAGTCAAAATGGGTTAAACTTTTTGTTTAATTTTTTCATATTTAGACACAAAAGTATCAAAAGCATTAGATCTAAGCTTGAAACGCATTGTGAAGCGACACGTTTTGAGCTTGTCACTCTGCTACTTACACTATTTTTACATTTGAATCCTGAAAAGTAACTGTTTTGGACGTACAGGATGAGGTTTCCACCCAACAGACACGATATAACGCTATGACACTCATGGCCCCTACTGGAGGTTGACCATGAAGGGTTGTGACCAGTTAATCAGTTTATTCATGGCCCTGTGATAATAAACCCCAATCAGTTTATTCATGGCCCTGTGATAATAAACCCCTTTTTTCATTGTATTGTGGTTTAATCTATTGAGAAGTGATGTGCTTTATTTGTGTGAGATGCCACACCCCCTTTTGGCATTACAAGATAATGAGTACTTCTTTGGCCCAGGGTTTTGTGCAAATTAATTCACAACTGATGAGGCAGACAGCTGGACAGACAAAATGATAGTGCAAGGTGAAAACATGACCTCTTGGCGTTGACAGGGGATATTAATCGTTTACCCGCCAGGAACATAGGAATTTTAAAACGTAGAATCTTGTAGCCTGCCACAAACGGAAAAGCCGTTTTAACAGCGATGTATTCATTAATGCATGTTTTAATACGATCGTATCGAAATCTACCGTCAGTTAGCTTTGTTATGCTTCTGACACAATGGGCGCGGCCATTTTGAAAATGCGCGCGCATCCACTTACATTGCCGGCTCTGGTTTCAGACGGCTTTATCTCACAGAAGCGACATTGCAGAGGACGCTTTGTCCCAGACAAGCGTTTTCAACGGCCTGTAGCAGGCGCTGTGATACTCGCGGTCCACTTTTTCCACCACCGACCGAGAGAACGAGCACCAGCTTCGTCAACACACACGGAATGGTTTCATAGTAAAATGCGATTACGGATATTTGGCTCTTCAAAGTAAGTGTCACGCGTGATTAAACCATGGCAATACGCAATCGAGGGATTAATTAATGGCGGCAGGCTAAGAGGTAATTACTAAGTACAAGGTACCATACTTAGAGAGTAGCAAAAAAAGAAAAAAGAAAATAATAATTAAGGCATTTAATCTGTTCTAATGGGGCCACGTACTTGGTGGCCAAAAATACAAGAATGTAGCTGTACTCAGCAGCTTGTACTCAGCAGAATGTAACTGTACTCAGCAGCTTGTACTCAGCAGAATGTAACTGTACTCAGCAGCTTGTACTCAGCAGAATGTAACTGTACTCAGCAGCTTGCTGGCATGCAGTGATGGCAGAAGTACTCAATACGCTATTGTAGAAATAGTGTGTTATAAGTACAAGTTAGTTTTAGGTAATTGTAGTGGAATAAAAAGTACAATATTTGTCTCTGAGTAAAGTAGAATTAGCCTATTGAAAATTGGAAGTAGCCCACTCCTATAGGCTCAAGTAAAATTACCTCTAAATTGTACTTGTATGGTAATATTGAGTAAATGTACTTAATTACTTTCCAATACTGCTGGCATGGACGTGTGTAGAGGCATTGGTTTGATTGATTGATTGATTGACGTATTTATTTCACGTGAAAGCACAACTCAATACAAAGACTGTTACTGTGGACGACACACTGGTAAAGCATTACAGTTGTTTGCAGCAGGGTTCGGGTTGGATATAGGACAATGCACACTCAGCGAAACCAAACAAACACAGAGTTATGATTAGTCATCAGATTGTCAAAAGTTATTTGCTTCATGCTAATTGCAGCCATGCGTAAATATGCCAAGCTTAGAAAATGACTTTAAAATGAGTTTACACTTTTCAGACAGGCAACTTCACGGGCAGCCCTGAATGCAAACCAACCAAGACAACCTCCCCCTGCACAAACAATTCTCGCACGCACGCACGCACGCACGCACGCACACAGACACACAGACACACACACACACTACATACGTGCGTACGTTTGATCAGAATGCACCCTCTGTCACATGCACACACAAACAAACACAAACACACCTACACAAACTGATTGCTCAAAGTCCCAACATCAAAACATCTAAGCCACGGGGGAGATCTGCACAGCCGTACATGCCAAACATCATCACATTGTTTACTGTGTTTGTGTGTGTGTGTGCGTGTGCGTGTGTGTGCGTGCGTGCATGCGTGCGTGCGTGCGTGCGTGCGCCTGTGTGTGTGTGTGTACGTTCTTCATCTACCCATTACTGTTTTGCTTTATTATTATCACATTGACAAAATCACAGGTGACAGGCCACTTTTCTTGGGTGCTTGACACTCTCTCCCACACACACACATGCACACGCACGCGCGCGCACACACACACACAAAGCGCACACAAAGCACACTATGCAGACAGACTGATTTGACGGCGATGGTACTCGACACGCGGTTTCATATATTCACACCGAGCATGAGGAGGGAAGGGGGTGGGGAGAGGCAGCGAAAGCCCACGGTTATCGCTATTAACTGTCAAAGTCACCTTCACCCTGAAACACAGTACCCTCCAAACACTGAACATGAAACACACGCGCACGCCACGCACGCACAGTGACTGGCATCACTCCGGAACATTACATTGGCAAGTCATTTAGCCATTGCTGAGTATACAGTACTCCAATTAATTAAATACGGAGAGGTCCCAGCAGTTTTAAGAACATGTTTCAGGCAAGTAAACGAGGTACACAACCATTTCACCAGAGCCAGTATTGCAGATGTGGTGCTCCCTGCTTTTAAAAGTAAAGTGGGCAAAGGCTCATTCATTTATATAGGAGCCACACAGTGGAACAGCCTGGAAACCAGTGTTAAACTGACCTCCAATTTGAGGACATTTAAACAGAAGACTAAACAATGGCTACTGGAAAAGGTTCCCCTATAAAGGGTCATCTTAGAGGGATGGATAGGGTCGTACTTGTTGTGTTGTGTATGTAATGTATATGTACTGTTATGTATTTGTGATGTATTTTAAAGTATTGTTCCGTTCAGTATGAGAGGACCTCAGTGGAAATAAGTCTTTGGACTTTTCTGTGTAATCCTTGAATCGCTGATTATAATGTTGTATTATTATGATTGCTTTTTTCTAAATAAATCAAATCAAATCAGTGTGATATATTACTTTCAAATGTGAAGTAAACTTCAAAGGTTATTAAAAATAACTCGGTGCTAACGCGTAGTGCGTAGGGCCGTAGGCTAGACTATTCTTCCCCAAACATGCTGATGTACGAAAAATGAGGAACAGTTTAAACCGTATTTTATATTTAGACTATTTGAAGATCTACAATCCCATAATGTGTCACTTTGTGACCAGTTGTGAGCTTGGCAAATCTTCTCTAATGGGGGTCCCTGGATCTAATGGGGGTCCCTGGCTCTAATGGGGGTCCCTGGTCCCTCTAATGGGGGTCCCTGGCTCTAATGGAGGTCCCTGGTCCCTCTAATGGAGGTCCCTGGCTCTAATGGGGGTCCCTGGCTCTAATGGGGGTCCCTGGCTCTAATGGAGGTCCCTGGCGCACAATCTTTTCAAATGGACGTTTGTGGCCATGCGTATCAATTTGGAAGTCCTATGAAAATGTTTGAGAACCACTGGTCTAGAAGAATACATTTAACTGTGAAGTATAAGCAAGCATTAGGCTATAAATGTCCGTGTTTTGAGCTTGTAGATCTGCTAGGGCATTAAATGAGATCATAGATGGTTTACGTTTAGAATAATGGTTTCTGCCCGACAGCAAAGATATAACTAGGATTGTGTTGCAATCGCCGCATTGCATTTCCTGTCCGTCACGATCACCTTTAGAGTTAGTCACCTGTCATCTCGATGAGAGCAGTGATGAAAATCGGATGTAGTTTTAGTCATAGTCTTTTGAATTAACTCCATTTATTGAAATGCGTTGAAATGTCTGATTTCTACACTTGACTTAGTTCTACTGGATTTCTTCTCAACTAGAGCCTCCCTAACATTTTAGTCTAGTTTTTATTTATTGAAAAAAATTGTCAACATATTTAGTCTTAGTTTTAGTCATCATCATAGCTTAGTCACTTCATCAGTGATGAAGTAATTTTTCGTCAATGAACACCTTTAGAGTTTAGAGTTACTCACCTGTCATCTTATCTTGAGAGTGCTGAATTGTTGGTCCTCGATGGGAGTCTCTCTGCACGCATTTGGAACACCTGCCGAGGTGCTTCACCAGGATAGCTTTGGTCGCCTAATTATCAAGCAATTTAGAGCTGCATTCTGTTGCCTCTCTGCTGCTGTTGGGTCACACCAAATGAGCTTTTAATTACCGTCATCCTAGGGGTGGATTCCATCCATATTGAAGCTCTCCTGGTGCCAGTTTGAAGATTATGGGATCACAGGTGGCTCACAACAAACATGTGAGCAACTAATCGTCGAAGTTTATTACCGCACAAACAGGACACAAAATATACAAATATTTGAAAAGAGCAGATGAATGTATGAACTTCACCATGTCTTTCTTTCTTTCTTTCTTTCTTTCTTTCTTTCTTTCTTTCTTTCTATCTTTCTTTCTTTCTTGCTTTCTTGCTTTCTTGCTTTCTTGCTTTCTTTCTTTCTCGTTTGCCTCTGCTGTTTAAACGCTTTCAACCTGGCATCCCTAAAAGAAAAAATAGCAGATCTACAAGCATACACAGCAGTACGACAAAATGTTACATCGGCTTAATTGGTTAAATGAATAAAGGGTCATTGACTGCTAGGTGACGATGTAAAGAGCCTCACTAACATAATGTTAGTGACGTGCCAGGCAGGCTTGCTATAGGCTAGGCACCTGTAGAGGGTGAATGGAATATAGTAGAGGAGTCAAATATGGAGATAAGAGGTTTCTGGCCGACAGTGACAACTTGCTGCTGCACATTGACAGCATCTGGGTATTGGCTCTCGGTCGATACTTTGTTTTAGTAAACATTGTGAGACCATCATCAAAGATACATCATATAAAAAGCTGCCAAGAGAATTCTATTGATTGTGAAAGAAGCACGCGAGAGAAACAGAGAGAAGAGGTCATTTTTGAAGAAAGGGCCAGATTCAAGAAGTGTCATGTCTCTTTATTGCAACTTCTTTTTAAAGCAGCCTTCTCCTCTCTTCCCTCAATTTCTTGTTAAGAGCCAGACAAGGCAATTTAGATCGATTCTAAGTCTTTCAATTACAGACCAGCTGACACCCATGTATGGGGAGAGCTCGGAAATGGATTTTTCGGACCATCTCGGAGCCAAGGCCAAACTCTCCTCCACACACACACACACACACACACACACACACACACACACACACACACACACACACACACACACACACACACACACACACACACACACACACACACACACACACACACACACACACACACACACACACATTTGACATTTATATTCAGTTTTGTGTTGGTTTTCTTCCAATAAAACCGAGATTGGAAAGGTGAGTTTGATGTTATGCATAAATATAAATATTCTTGTTTACCCTGATAATAATGACAATAAGAAGAAAATATCAGATCTGCAAGCTCAAAACGTGATGCGAAGCGGCTCGTTTGAAGCTTGTAGATCTGCTACTTTTGATATATTTTTTAATTCAATCGCCTTGAACCTTGAAAAGTAGCTGTTTTGGACATTATGTTCAAAACGGTTACTTTCCAATGAGGTTTCCTCCCTACAGAGACAATAATATGCACATTTATTAAGCAATATACCTCACACAAACGCACACGCACACGCACACGCACACACACACACACACACACACACACACACACACACACACACACACACACACACACACACATTTTTATTTTCAGCGAGCGACATATGGTCCAGTATCTAAGTGTGAATCAGGCGTCACCTCTGTGTGCTGCATGCTGCCACAGACCCAGCAGCACTTAGACACAGGTATCTGCATGTATGGTTTAGCCATATGCTGTCACTGGTCACACGCTGTCCCATAGCATGTCCCCACGCATGACACGGCACGCACGCACGCACGCACGCACGCACGCACGCACGCACGCACGCACGCACGCACGCACGCACGCACGCACGCACACACACACACACACACACACAGTCACACAATGATGTTTGTATTACTGTACTTGTGAGGACATTGATATTGCACACGGGTTCGTTTTAACCTGCCACGGGTTCGTTTTAACCTGCCACGGGTTTGTTTTAACCTGCCACGCAAGTCGGGAGCGCACGCTCACATGCACGCACGCACGCACAGGGGCCTTGCCATTTATCTGTCCTCTGTGTTAATAGTAAGACACAGGAAGAAGACTTCACACTCTAAATACTAAACAACCCTTGTCTGAAGCACACAATAGCTGCTGGAGATTCATACCACTGCTGCCTTTTTTTATCAACTAATATGTTAGTAGTTGTTGCCTCCAAATTACTCAATAAATATCCAATACCTCCTGAGAGAGACGGCCATGACCCTGCTGTCTGGAAGGGACACTTTTTCACCAGCGCCGTTTGGTTTGCCGCTGCGCTTAAGCCATTTTGGGCGGGAACCCCTTTTGGTGTTTTAAACATTGTTATAATTTAGCTATTGAAAAATAGCAGATCTACAAGCTCATAGCGCGCCACCGAGTGGCGCGCTACGAGCTTGTAGGTCTGCTATTTTTGAGAAATCGTGAAAATGCGGCACAAATCTTTGAATATATATTCTTTTAGAAGACTTTTATTTCGACGTTAAAACACCAAAAGGGGTTCCCGCCCAAAATGGCTTAAGCACAAAAGGCAGCTTCATAAAGTGGCAATTACGGCTTTGACATCAATTCTGAGCCGCATAAAAAAACAGGAAACAACAACAGTATAGCTGTCAGCAGGCAAAATAATGAACAGTTACAGAGACAAATAAAGTGAGCCACCAAAGGTGAAAAATAATACTCCCCAGGCATAATAATTCAGTTTAATTAAAGGAGCAATTCGCCCAAAGGGCCTTGAAAAAAGCCGCTGTCCTTTCGCCTCCTGAGGTATTAGTCCAGTTAAATGATGTTTAAGTCTTCAGGCTGACCTCCAGAGAGCCCCTCTCCGCTCATCTATATTTATATGAGGCAGCGGCACTAATTTGGCCCTGTAAATCAGTGTGCACCATTCGGTGGTGACCTCTAGCTCGATTCTGAATTAAACAATCTCACCGTCCAAGAAGCACGCTCTAACAAGCCTTAAATTTCTCTGTCCAATCCATCAGCGGGGATATTTTTCTGAAGAGCATGAAATAAGGCAATTATTGAACCCTGGGGTTCATTTCTATGTGGCTGCAGGGGCTGCCTATAGTTGGCATGCTATAGGGCACATAGAGGTAACATTGTATTGAATCTTATCATACTTGATCTCCTATCGTGAAGTTGTGGCAAGGAAGTTGGCTAGCACATTTCATAGCCATTCAATGTGCTTTACACAGAACATCAAGCAAAGGAAACACAATTATAAAAATGACATTATGATTATCACATGCATGCAGTTACAATGCAGAAGAGAAACAAAAAGAGAAAATAGGCCTTTGGTTGTGTTTTAAAAGAAAAGAAATACCAAGTGCAAAAGTTAGTTTGCACTTGGTACTTTGAAAGTACCAAGTGCAAACTAACTTGATGATTAATTCACATCAGCTGCAATGCTTACTGCGTATCAGTAGGCCTATATTACCATGGTCAGCTTAGCATGTTTTTACCCTTCTATAGTTTTTAAATTTAGAGGGCAGCAGAAGTAGTCTCACGTTATGTTGTACTATAAGGAGGTCTTTTCACTCGACCTTTTATAAAAAGTCTCAATGGCACTTGAGCCAACAGTAGCCTACATGTTCTGGGTGTGTGAGGCAGGCAGCCATGTGGGTTGAGATGTGGACAGAGAAAGTAATGGAGTTTCTGAGTGTTCCTCCCCGGTGAGTGAGGGAGTGGATCTGCTTTCTGTGTGTGTGTGTGTGTGTGTGTGCGTGCGTGCGTGCGTGCGTGCGTGCGTGCGTGCGTGCGTGCGTGCGTGCGTGCGTGTCATGGTCCTGTATGTCTGTGCATCCTCTCAGATCTCCTGACAGATAATCCATCACACTGTCAGTGTGTGTGTGTCTCTCTATCTCTACTGCTGCTACTCCTCACACACACTATAGGCCCCATGTAGGACAGTCACTCCTCTTAGCCCTCTCCAGGGATCACACTATAGGCCCCATGTAGGACAGTCACTCCTCTTAGCCCTCTCCAGGGATCACATCCACTATAGGCCCCATGTAGGACAGTCACTCCTCTTAGCCCTTGTGGTCTCGTAAATATAGTCCATATAGCCATAATGCAATAATATTAGACTACACTTTGGTCTCTGTGCTAAATTGAGTGGAGCCACACTGTCTGGTCAGAATAGTTGGGTCTGAGAAGCAATCAGAATAGGAGTTCTCATGAAGTACCCTGGGGCTAAAGCTTTGTTCTATACTGCTTGAAGCTTGGTCACAGGTGTGAATCAAAACACACAGCTGTCTGCTAACCAAATGGCTATGTAAATCTTCACTCCACCCTTCCTGTATTCTAAGTGTATATTTGGTCTCATGTTTTCAGTGTAAAGTTCATCAGTGTTAGCTGGCCGCGGTGGTCAGTCATATGGGGCCCTGGGCTCCATGCTCAGGGTCTAAGCGGAAGCTATGCTATTTTTGTCATTCTGGACTCTGTCTTTCATTGAAATAAATGGTACATCACACTCCGAGGAAATCTCTCTCTGCCTGTGTTTCTCCGATCCGATCTGATGCTTTTTGACGAGGTTTTTCATCTGATCTGACTACTACAGTTTGCTTTAGTCTAGAGTGTTCATTTATCTCTCTACTTTAGTGAGTTTAGGGTTAATTGGGTGTGAAAATACACCACATAGATGGATGCCTTGGAAACCCGGTCCTGTTGGTTGGGAGTTGATTTTCCTAGCCACCAGATACCACACCCTCTCCAGGGATCACATCCACTATAGGCCCCATGTAGGACAGTCACTCCTCTTAGCCCTCTCCAGGGATCACACACTATAGGCCCCATGTAGAACAGTCACTCCTCTTAGCCCTCTCCAGGGATCACTATAGGCCCCATGTAGGACAGTCACTCCTCTTAGCCCTCTCCAGGGATCACACTATAGGCCCCATGTAGGACAGTCACTCCTCTTAGCCCTCTCCAGGGATCACATCCACTATAGGCCCCATGTAGGACAGTCACTCCTCTTAGCCCTCTCCAGGGATCACACTATAGGCCCCATGTAGGACAGTCATTCCTCTTAGCCCTCTCCAGGGATCACACTATAGGCCCCATGTAGGACAGTCACTCCTCTTAGCCCTCTCCAGGGATCACACTATAGGCCCCATGTAGGACAGTCACTCCCCTTAGCCCTCTCCAGGGATCACACTATAGGCCCCATGTAGGACAGTCACTCCTCTTAGCCCTCTCCAGGGATCACACTATAGGCCCCATGTAGGACAGTCACTCCTCTTAGCCCTCTCCAGGGATCACACACTATAAGCCCCATGTAGGACAGTCACTCCTCTTAGCCCTCTCCAGGGATCACACACTATAGGCCCCATGTAGGACAGTCACTCCTCTTAGCCCTCTCCAGGGATCACACTATAGGCCCCATGTAGGACAGTCACTCCTCTTAGCCCTCTCCAGGGATCACACACTATAGGCCCCATGTAGGACAGTCACTCCTCTTAGCCCTCTCCAGGGATCACACTATAGGCCCCATGTAGGACAGTCACTCCTCTTAGCCCTCTCCAGGGATCACACTATAGGCCCCATGTAGGACAGTCACTCCTCTTAGCCCTCTCCAGGGATCACACTATAGGCCCCATGTAGGACAGTCACTCCCCTTAGCCCTCTCCAGGGATCACACTATAGGCCCCATGTAGGACAGTCACTCCTCTTAGCCCTCTCCAGGGATCACACTATAGGCCCCATGTAGGACAGTCACTCCCCTTAGCCCTCTCCAGGGATCACACTATAGGCCCCATGTAGGACAGTCACTCCTCTTAGCCCTCTCCAGGGATCACACTATAGGCCCCATGTAGGACAGTCACTCCTCTTAGCCCTCTCCAGGGATCACACTATAGGCCCCATGTAGGACAGTCACTCCCCTTAGCCCTCTCCAGGGATCACACTATAGGCCCCATGTAGGACAGTCACTCCTCTTAGCCCTCTCCAGGGATCACACTATAGGCCCCATGTAGGACAGTCACTCCTCTTAGCCCTCTCCAGGGATCACACTATAGGCCCCATGTAGGACAGTCACTCCTCTTAGCCCTCTCCAGGGATCACACTATAGGCCCCATGTAGGACAGTCACTCCTCTTAGCCCTCTCCAGGGATCACACTATAGGCCCCATGTAGGACAGTCACTCCTCTTAGCCCTCTCCAGGGATCACATCCACTTGAGTTTCATTAAAAAGAAGACTGAGAAGAATGCGTGATGAGTTGACGTGTGTGGGTTTGCATGCATGAGTGCGTGTGCATTTTACATATTAAGAGCAAATTAACATTGAATGCTGGAACTAGTGGGATGATTGAAAATATATATTTTTTATAATTCATTTTAGAGACTTATTTATTGATCCCACAGGGGAACTCGAGTTTCACCACAGCTGATGGCTGATTGTTCAGCGCACAGGCGAGCAGTTCTATTATGGGTTTCAGCGTCTTGCATGCGGACCGGACACTTTCACATGAGCAGGGGGTGAACTGGAGGGGGGGGTCCTATGTTTACTGGTGCTAGCTGCCGTGAGAGTGTGTTACTGGGACAGAGAAAGGTCGATAATATAGTACATTTTATCCTGATTGGTCTCTCTGAAGAAATAAAAAAGGCAATTTAGCATGAAAATCTTGGTATTATTATGTGGCTTGTGGCGATCAGGTCGAATATTTGGTTCAGTGACCATAGGGCTAAATATTAGTTCAGAAGCTATACACGTATGTTCACATTCACTTTTCCATTGATGTAATAGTAGACACCTTTATAAACACATCTGTGAAAAAAGCTAGTGGTAAGCATTTTCCCCCCAGATTTGCAACAACCTTCACTACTGTATCTTTACATAACTATAAAAGAGAGATTAGACCCAAAACTAGAGTGAAAATAGCCGATCTCTGGCTCACCCTTGGCATTCCCTCACACAGGATAATCTTGGTAACATGTGTGATGTTTGATGTACTCGTTCCCTCACAGGATCCTGGAGAGGTTTCACCAGCAAAAGTTGCGGGCAATCATGGGAATTGGCTGCAAAGAACGCATAACCAACAATGATGTTCTAACCCGTGCCGGCCTCCCAAGCGTGGAAGCGATCATCATCATCGCCAAGGACCAGCTGCGCTTCCTCTGTCATTTATATCGAAAGGAAGACTCATCCCTCCCCAAACGGACCCTGTTTGGTGAACTGGCCCATGGTTCTAGGCTGCTAGGGGGACCCAAGAGACGGCTGAAAGACCAGTTCAAACAGCTACTCAAAAAGACCAGGATCCCTGTGGACAGCTGGGAGGCCCTGGCAGTGAACCGATCAGCCTGGCGTGGAACAATTGCCATTGGTGTTCAGAGACTTGAGACCGATCGAGCACAAGCAGCAGAGAAGAAGCGCCAGCAAAGACATCAACGTCTTATGCTACCCCGTCCACCTCCAACACTTCCGTGCCCAGACTGCCCCCGGCGCTTCCACTCACACCTTGGACTCCACCAGCAGGCACACAGACGGAGAGTCCAGCTAGGTCAGCTAGTCCAGAAGGAGAAGAAGTGAATGGCTGAGGAGAACGGATCCTCGTTTTACGAGGCTGCCATGGATGATGGATGACTCTTTCCCTCACACAGGATCGTGTTGGTAACATGTGTGATGCACTCTTTGTGATTTTATAACATGTGGGACGTACTCTTTGTGATGTTATAACTATCTCGTCGGAAGCCAGGCAAAGACTGTCCTTTAGTAGTAGACGCTCTGAGGCCTCCAGAGCGTCACATGACCGGCTTGGCCAATGAGGGTGATCAGGACCTCACGCAGCTTCTACCGGTTCTCACGAGAGATGGCAAGCGAGAAGGGACATCTTTAGTCTGCAACTTGGGAGAAGCACAGTAACAACAGCAACACTGGCCGTAGTGGCGCAACGTAAACAAGACTGCTGGTAGTCTCGATATATAACCGTAGCTCCATAACTGTAAATGACCAATAGTTCGTAGTACAAATATATGTATGGGAATAGCGATAAGTACATATATATATTTAACCAACCATAACCATGAAATAACAATTCCAGAAATAATAATAATAAACGGCTCGCCGTTACACATGTTATAAGTACTGCACGTAACATCACATTAACCCGGAGTGTTACATACTCGATGATTGTATATTTATATGTATTATATATGGTTGGTGACTTCATTCATATTTTGTGTAGTGTAGATGACAACAATGTTCTACAAAATGTCCTTCAAAATGTCTCCAAGGTCACCGACACCCCACACACACGCACGCACGCGCGCACGCACGCATGCGCGCACGCACGCACGCGCGCACGCACGCACGCACGCACGCACGCTCGCACGCTCGCACGCTCGCACGCACAATTAGCATGAATACAAGACACAGATCAACGTGCCCCTGGCGGACTGCAAAGATGCTTCATTAAAGGACGACTTCACCACTTTTCAACCTATCTTCATATAATTGGTCCTCACTAATGTTCATGATTTTAATGTTATAAAATAATGTTCACAACTTTTTACTACTCAGTCCGTGTTTCATAGGAGGGCTGTGTGTAGTTCAGAAACCCGTCCACCAGTGACATCTTCGCTGATTTCTTTAAAGGAGCATTCAGTGATTTGGGTGATTTGAAAAAAAAACCTGGACCGCCCGGTAACAAAATGCAATGCATGTCCCCCCACTACAGTGGGGGGACACGCGACAAGCCAACAGCATGTGCACAAAGGCCCACCCCCACTCGATCATGATTGGAGGAAGGCCCCTCTCTATCCTGATTGGATGAAGGCTGGGCCACCTAGGCAAAAACGAAACCTAAGGTTTTTTGACCTAAGGGTTAACTGGGGACAGGGCAAATGTGTATTTGCTTTGCTCTCCTAATCATTTGTAAGTGGCTCGCACCTGGGCCCGGGTGTCGACGCCCTATAAATGCCTGCTTCCCCAGTCCTTCCCCAGTCCTTCCCCAGTTCCCTCCTGCACCTTCTCCTGCTATGCACCCTTTTCAACATTTTGGTTAATACATGCAAGACGCACCCACATACACTTCACTCATGCATACACGCACTACACCACTGACTATACTGATTTCCACACTGCATCCGTTTATTCATGATTTATCTCTTGATCCCTTATTTTTGTTTAATTATACATTTTATTTCTTTGGTAAACTGCATCTCCCCTGTTTTTTGTTGTGTACCTTGGCACCCCCTAGGCCAGGTGCATAACAGTATATATATTGCACTGCTATGTTCATGAACTTTATACAGTAGGCTATATTCATATAATATCTTACGCAATATGTGTGTTTTTTTTCTTCTTGTGGAAAATATCTATTATTGTTTTTTGGTGTTTCTTTTCTTGTTACGTATCTTTCTACGGTGATCTACTGCCCTGTCCCCTCTCTTAAAACTAATTTCACACACTTTTTGCTTGCAAACTGCGATGTGACAATAAAGATTCTGATTTTACTATGCGATTGTTCAAGTGATGCATTTTCTGATTAAACTCGTTTTTGAAACTTTCACACAGCTGTCATTTTTTACCTCTGTACCACACTGTGGTTGGCAATAGCACAAACGTTGACATGCTGCTAGTCCTACATGCTTACATGCAGACACATGCTGGAACTTTTTACTTTAACTGAGTTATTTCACTTAAACGCCCAAATTGGCATGCTACTAGTCCTAAATACTTACACCTAGAAACCCCATTCAAACCTATTTAGGTTAATCTTACGGTGGACATGTTTGCCTGAAAAGGAATCTTTGAAATGTTTCAAAGTTTTAGAAATATAGTGCTTTCAAATTTGAGACATTTTATAATGGGGTTCAATGGCAGATATTGGCACGTCAAAAAAATCCCTTTCACCTAGAAACTCCATTCACACTTTTTATAATTCAGCTAACTGTGGAGACACATGCTGGAACTTTTTACTTTGAAATGTTTTGTAGTTTCTGAGTTATTTCACTTAAATGCCCAATGCATTCTCAATCCTCAAAAATGATGAAAAACGGCATGCTATAGTATGCTGTCTGAGACCATGGGCTATAGTCCATGGTTTCGGAGTGATTTTCTTTTTTTTTCAAATCCTCAAAAATAATAAAAAACGGCATGGGCTATAAATGATGAAAAACGAGGATTTGAAAAAAAGACGAAAATCACTCAGAGACCATGGGCTATAGTCCATGGTCTCAGGATGATTTTTGTATTTTTTTAAATCCTCAAAAATGATGAAAAACGGCGTGCTATAGTATGCCGTCCGAGGCCATGGGCTATGGGCAGAACTTGAACCCACAACCTGTGGCTCACATAGACAACAGCTCATCACAGAGAGCCAACATGCTCTCAGAGAATCTCCTCAGCTTTCCATTGTTCTTCTGGGTGTTATTCTCCAAAATGTGGTCCACAGTGAAGAGTAGAAGGAACTCAGCAAGACTTGAACCCACAACCAGTGGCTCACAGAGACAGCAGCTTATCACAGAGTGCCACCATGCTCTCTGAGAATCTCCTCAGCTTTGCCTCTCTTTCCAATGTTCTTCTGTATATGTTATTCTCCAAAAAAGTGGGAGGAATGAATTTGAATGAATTTGAACTCACAACCTCTGGCTCACATGGATGTCATCTTAACAAGGGTGCCACTGCGCTCACTGTGATTTCAAGTTTTAAGTTGTTCTTCTTGGTGTCACTTTTCATATGGGACCTTGGGATCATGTACAGAGCATTTTAATGGTGTTTGCTGTGCATCAAAGGTGTCTTTAGTGCTTTCAAGTGTTATCATGCATGTTAATAAGATAATACAGAGGAGAAACCATGACAGAACACAGACAGCCTGGTAGCTCATTGTGTTAAGCGGCTGTCCACATGATCTAGACGTTGTGGGTTCAAATCCCACTTTGGTCTTTACTCTGAAACTTTACTTTGAAGGAAGAAGAAGATACAAGCGCACGGACATCTCACTCAGTCAGGCTAAGGTAGTGATGGTGCAGTTGGTAAAGAAAAGGACATTGAAGTCAAAAAATCACTTTCACCTTTCTTTGAAATGTTTTGTAGTTTCTGAGCTATTTAACTTAAACTCCCAATGCATTCTCAATGGCAATAGCACAAACTTTGGCATGCTACTAGTCCTAAATACTTACACGTAGAAACCCCATTCAAACCTATTTAGGTTCATCTTACGGTGGACATGTTTGCCTGAAAAGGAATCTTTATAATGTTTCATAGTTTTAGAAATATAGTGCTTTCAAATTTGAGACATTTATAATGGGGCTCAATGGCAGATATTGGCACGTCATAAAATCACTTTCACCTAGAAACTCCATTCACATGTTTTATAATTCAGCTTGCTGTGGAGACACATGCTGGAACTTTTTACTTTGAAATGTTTTGTAGTTTCTGAGTTATTTAACTTAAACTCCCAATGCATTCTCAATGGCAATAGCACAAACTTTGGCATGCTACTAGTCCTACATACTTACACCTAGAAACCCCATTCAAACCTATTTAGGTTCATCTTACGGTGGACATGTTTGTCTGGAAAGGAATCTTTGAAATATTTGTTCGTCTTCTTTTCAAATCCTCAAAAATGATGAAAAACGGCGTGCTATAGTATGCCGTCTGAGATGGGCTATAGCCCATCGTCAAAAATGATGAAAAACGAGGATAAAAAAAAAAGACGAAAATCACTCCGAGACCATGGGCTATAGTCCATTGTCTCGGAGTGATTTTTGTATTTTTTCAAATCCTCAAAAATGATGAAAAACGGCGTGCTATAGTATGCCGTCCGAGGCCATGGCCTATGGGCAGAACTTGAACCCACAACCTGTGGCTCACATAGACAACAGCTTATCACAGAGAGCCAACATGCTCTCAGAGAATCTCCTCAGCTTTCCATTGTTCTTCTGGGTGTTATTCTCCAAAATGTGGTCCACAGTGAAGAGTAGAAGGAACTCAGCAAGACTTAAACCCACAACCAGTGGCTCACAGAGACAGCAGCTTATCACAGAGTGCCACCATGCTCTCTGAGAATCTCCTCAGCTTTGTGTCTCTTTCCAGTGTTCTTCTGTATGTTATTCTCCAAAAAAGTAGGAGGAAATCAGCTGGATTTGAACTCACAACCTCTGGCTCACATGGATGTCATCTTAACAAGGGTGCCACTGCGCTCACTGTGATTTCAAGTTTTATGTTGTTCTTCTTGGTGTCACTTTTCATATGGGACCTTGGGATCATGTACAGAGCATTTTAATGGTGTTTGCTGTGCATCAAAGGTGTCTTTAGTGCTTTCAAGTGTTATCATGCATGTTAATAAGATAATACAGAGGAGAAACCATGACAGAACACAGACAGCCTGGTAGCTCATTGTGTTAAGCGGCTGTCCACATGATCTAGACGTTGTGGGTTCAAATCCCACTTTGGTCTTTACTCTGAAACTTTACTTTGAAGGAAGAAGAAGATACAAGCGCACGGACATCTCACTCAGTCAGGCTAAGGTAGTGATGGTGCAGTTGGTAAAGAAAAGGACATTGAAGTCAAAAAATCACTTTCACCTTTCTTTGAAATGTTTTGTAGTTTCTGAGCTATTTAACTTAAACTCCCAATGCATTCTCAATGGCAATAGCACAAACTTTGGCATGCTACTAGTCCTAAATACTTACACGTAGAAACCCCATTCAAACCTATTTAGGTTCATCTTACGGTGGACATGTTTGCCTGAAAAGGAATCTTTATAATGTTTCATAGTTTTAGAAATATAGTGCTTTCAAATTTGAGACATTTATAATGGGGCTCAATGGCAGATATTGGCACGTCATAAAATCACTTTCACCTAGAAACTCCATTCACATGTTTTATAATTCAGCTTGCTGTGGAGACACATGCTGGAACTTTTTACTTTGAAATGTTTTGTAGTTTCTGAGTTATTTAACTTAAACTCCCAATGCATTCTCAATGGCAATAGCACAAACTTTGGCATGCTACTAGTCCTACATACTTACACCTAGAAACCCCATTCAAACCTATTTAGGTTCATCTTACGGTGGACATGTTTGTCTGGAAAGGAATCTTTGAAATATTTGTTCGTCTTCTTTTCAAATCCTCAAAAATGATGAAAAACGGCGTGCTATAGTATGCCGTCTGAGATGGGCTATAGCCCATCGTCAAAAATGATGAAAAACGAGGATAAAAAAAAAAGACGAAAATCACTCCGAGATCATGGGCTATAGTCCATTGTCTCGGAGTGATTTTTGTATTTTTTCAAATCCTCAAAAATGATGAAAAACGGCGTGCTATAGTATGCCGTCCGAGGCCATGGCCTATGGGCAGAACTTGAACCCACAACCTGTGGCTCACATAGACAACAGCTTATCACAGAGAGCCAACATGCTCTCAGAGAATCTCCTCAGCTTTCCATTGTTCTTCTGGGTGTTATTCTCCAAAATGTGGTCCACAGTGAAGAGTAGAAGGAACTCAGCAAGACTTAAACCCACAACCAGTGGCTCACAGAGACAGCAGCTTATCACAGAGTGCCACCATGCTCTCTGAGAATCTCCTCAGCTTTGTGTCTCTTTCCAGTGTTCTTCTGTATGTTATTCTCCAAAAAAGTAGGAGGAAATCAGCTGGATTTGAACTCACAACCTCTGGCTCACATGGATGTCATCTTAACAAGGGTGCCACTGCGCTCACTGTGATTTCAAGTTTTATGTTGTTCTTCTTGGTGTCACTTTTCATATGGGACCTTGGGATCATGTACAGAGCATTTTAATGGTGTTTGCTGTGCATCAAAGGTGTCTTTAGTGCTTTCAAGTGTTATCATGCATGTTAATAAGATAATACAGAGGAGAAACCATGACAGAACACAGACAGCCTGGTAGCTCATTGTGTTAAGCGGCTGTCCACATGATCTAGACGTTGTGGGTTCAAATCCCACTTTGGTCTTTACTCTGAAACTTTACTTTGAAGGAAGAAGAAGATACAAGCGCACGGACATCTCACTCAGTCAGGCTAAGGTAGTGATGGTGCAGTTGGTAAAGAAAAGGACATTGAAGTCAAAAAATCACTTTCACCTTTCTTTGAAATGTTTTGTAGTTTCTGAGCTATTTAACTTAAACTCCCAATGCATTCTCAATGGCAATAGCACAAACTTTGGCATGCTACTAGTCCTAAATACTTACACGTAGAAACCCCATTCAAACCTATTTAGGTTCATCTTACGGTGGACATGTTTGCCTGAAAAGGAATCTTTATAATGTTTCATAGTTTTAGAAATATAGTGCTTTCAAATTTGAGACATTTATAATGGGGCTCAATGGCAGATATTGGCACGTCATAAAATCACTTTCACCTAGAAACTCCATTCACATGTTTTATAATTCAGCTTGCTGTGGAGACACATGCTGGAACTTTTTACTTTGAAATGTTTTGTAGTTTCTGAGTTATTTAACTTAAACTCCCAATGCATTCTCAATGGCAATAGCACAAACTTTGGCATGCTACTAGTCCTACATACTTACACCTAGAAACCCCATTCAAACCTATTTAGGTTCATCTTACGGTGGACATGTTTGTCTGGAAAGGAATCTTTGAAATATTTGTTCGTCTTCTTTTCAAATCCTCAAAAATGATGAAAAACGGCGTGCTATAGTATGCCGTCTGAGATGGGCTATAGCCCATCGTCAAAAATGATGAAAAACGAGGATAAAAAAAAAAGACGAAAATCACTCCGAGACCATGGGCTATAGTCCATTGTCTCGGAGTGATTTTTGTATTTTTTCAAATCCTCAAAAATGATGAAAAACGGCGTGCTATAGTATGCCGTCCGAGGCCATGGCCTATGGGCAGAACTTGAACCCACAACCTGTGGCTCACATAGACAACAGCTTATCACAGAGAGCCAACATGCTCTCAGAGAATCTCCTCAGCTTTCCATTGTTCTTCTGGGTGTTATTCTCCAAAATGTGGTCCACAGTGAAGAGTAGAAGGAACTCAGCAAGACTTAAACCCACAACCAGTGGCTCACAGAGACAGCAGCTTATCACAGAGTGCCACCATGCTCTCTGAGAATCTCCTCAGCTTTGTGTCTCTTTCCAGTGTTCTTCTGTATGTTATTCTCCAAAAAAGTAGGAGGAAATCAGCTGGATTTGAACTCACAACCTCTGGCTCACATGGATGTCATCTTAACAAGGGTGCCACTGCGCTCACTGTGATTTCAAGTTTTATGTTGTTCTTCTTGGTGTCACTTTTCATATGGGACCTTGGGATCATGTACAGAGCATTTTAATGGTGTTTGCTGTGCATCAAAGGTGTCTTTAGTGCTTTCAAGTGTTATCATGCATGTTAATAAGATAATACAGAGGAGAAACCATGACAGAACACAGACAGCCTGGTAGCTCATTGTGTTAAGCGGCTGTCCACATGATCTAGACGTTGTGGGTTCAAATCCCACTTTGGTCTTTACTCTGAAACTTTACTTTGAAGGAAGAAGAAGATACAAGCGCACGGACATCTCACTCAGTCAGGCTAAGGTAGTGATGGTGCAGTTGGTAAAGAAAAGGACATTGAAGTCAAAAAATCACTTTCACCTTTCTTTGAAATGTTTTGTAGTTTCTGAGCTATTTAACTTAAACTCCCAATGCATTCTCAATGGCAATAGCACAAACTTTGGCATGCTACTAGTCCTAAATACTTACACGTAGAAACCCCATTCAAACCTATTTAGGTTCATCTTACGGTGGACATGTTTGCCTGAAAAGGAATCTTTATAATGTTTCATAGTTTTAGAAATATAGTGCTTTCAAATTTGAGACATTTATAATGGGGCTCAATGGCAGATATTGGCACGTCATAAAATCACTTTCACCTAGAAACTCCATTCACATGTTTTATAATTCAGCTTGCTGTGGAGACACATGCTGGAACTTTTTACTTTGAAATGTTTTGTAGTTTCTGAGTTATTTAACTTAAACTCCCAATGCATTCTCAATGGCAATAGCACAAACTTTGGCATGCTACTAGTCCTACATACTTACACCTAGAAACCCCATTCAAACCTATTTAGGTTCATCTTACGGTGGACATGTTTGTCTGGAAAGGAATCTTTGAAATATTTGTTCGTCTTCTTTTCAAATCCTCAAAAATGATGAAAAACGGCGTGCTATAGTATGCCGTCTGAGATGGGCTATAGCCCATCGTCAAAAATGATGAAAAACGAGGATAAAAAAAAAAGACGAAAATCACTCCGAGATCATGGGCTATAGTCCATTGTCTCGGAGTGATTTTTGTATTTTTTCAAATCCTCAAAAATGATGAAAAACGGCGTGCTATAGTATGCCGTCCGAGGCCATGGCCTATGGGCAGAACTTGAACCCACAACCTGTGGCTCACATAGACAACAGCTTATCACAGAGAGCCAACATGCTCTCAGAGAATCTCCTCAGCTTTCCATTGTTCTTCTGGGTGTTATTCTCCAAAATGTGGTCCACAGTGAAGAGTAGAAGGAACTCAGCAAGACTTAAACCCACAACCAGTGGCTCACAGAGACAGCAGCTTATCACAGAGTGCCACCATGCTCTCTGAGAATCTCCTCAGCTTTGTGTCTCTTTCCAGTGTTCTTCTGTATGTTATTCTCCAAAAAAGTAGGAGGAAATCAGCTGGATTTGAACTCACAACCTCTGGCTCACATGGATGTCATCTTAACAAGGGTGCCACTGCGCTCACTGTGATTTCAAGTTTTATGTTGTTCTTCTTGGTGTCACTTTTCATATGGGACCTTGGGATCATGTACAGAGCATTTTAATGGTGTTTGCTGTGCATCAAAGGTGTCTTTAGTGCTTTCAAGTGTTATCATGCATGTTAATAAGATAATACAGAGGAGAAACCATGACAGAACACAGACAGCCTGGTAGCTCATTGTGTTAAGCGGCTGTCCACATGATCTAGACGTTGTGGGTTCAAATCCCACTTTGGTCTTTACTCTGAAACTTTACTTTGAAGGAAGAAGAAGATACAAGCGCACGGACATCTCACTCAGTCAGGCTAAGGTAGTGATGGTGCAGTTGGTAAAGAAAAGGACATTGAAGTCAAAAAATCACTTTCACCTTTCTTTGAAATGTTTTGTAGTTTCTGAGCTATTTAACTTAAACTCCCAATGCATTCTCAATGGCAATAGCACAAACTTTGGCATGCTACTAGTCCTAAATACTTACACGTAGAAACCCCATTCAAACCTATTTAGGTTCATCTTACGGTGGACATGTTTGCCTGAAAAGGAATCTTTATAATGTTTCATAGTTTTAGAAATATAGTGCTTTCAAATTTGAGACATTTATAATGGGGCTCAATGGCAGATATTGGCACGTCATAAAATCACTTTCACCTAGAAACTCCATTCACATGTTTTATAATTCAGCTTGCTGTGGAGACACATGCTGGAACTTTTTACTTTGAAATGTTTTGTAGTTTCTGAGTTATTTAACTTAAACTCCCAATGCATTCTCAATGGCAATAGCACAAACTTTGGCATGCTACTAGTCCTACATACTTACACCTAGAAACCCCATTCAAACCTATTTAGGTTCATCTTACGGTGGACATGTTTGTCTGGAAAGGAATCTTTGAAATATTTGTTCGTCTTCTTTTCAAATCCTCAAAAATGATGAAAAACGGCGTGCTATAGTATGCCGTCTGAGATGGGCTATAGCCCATCGTCAAAAATGATGAAAAACGAGGATAAAAAAAAAAGACGAAAATCACTCCGAGACCATGGGCTATAGTCCATTGTCTCGGAGTGATTTTTGTATTTTTTCAAATCCTCAAAAATGATGAAAAACGGCGTGCTATAGTATGCCGTCCGAGGCCATGGCCTATGGGCAGAACTTGAACCCACAACCTGTGGCTCACATAGACAACAGCTTATCACAGAGAGCCAACATGCTCTCAGAGAATCTCCTCAGCTTTCCATTGTTCTTCTGGGTGTTATTCTCCAAAATGTGGTCCACAGTGAAGAGTAGAAGGAACTCAGCAAGACTTAAACCCACAACCAGTGGCTCACAGAGACAGCAGCTTATCACAGAGTGCCACCATGCTCTCTGAGAATCTCCTCAGCTTTGTGTCTCTTTCCAGTGTTCTTCTGTATGTTATTCTCCAAAAAAGTAGGAGGAAATCAGCTGGATTTGAACTCACAACCTCTGGCTCACATGGATGTCATCTTAACAAGGGTGCCACTGCGCTCACTGTGATTTCAAGTTTTATGTTGTTCTTCTTGGTGTCACTTTTCATATGGGACCTTGGGATCATGTACAGAGCATTTTAATGGTGTTTGCTGTGCATCAAAGGTGTCTTTAGTGCTTTCAAGTGTTATCATGCATGTTAATAAGATAATACAGAGGAGAAACCATGACAGAACACAGACAGCCTGGTAGCTCATTGTGTTAAGCGGCTGTCCACATGATCTAGACGTTGTGGGTTCAAATCCCACTTTGGTCTTTACTCTGAAACTTTACTTTGAAGGAAGAAGAAGATACAAGCGCACGGACATCTCACTCAGTCAGGCTAAGGTAGTGATGGTGCAGTTGGTAAAGAAAAGGACATTGAAGTCAAAAAATCACTTTCACCTTTCTTTGAAATGTTTTGTAGTTTCTGAGCTATTTAACTTAAACTCCCAATGCATTCTCAATGGCAATAGCACAAACTTTGGCATGCTACTAGTCCTAAATACTTACACGTAGAAACCCCATTCAAACCTATTTAGGTTCATCTTACGGTGGACATGTTTGCCTGAAAAGGAATCTTTATAATGTTTCATAGTTTTAGAAATATAGTGCTTTCAAATTTGAGACATTTATAATGGGGCTCAATGGCAGATATTGGCACGTCATAAAATCACTTTCACCTAGAAACTCCATTCACATGTTTTATAATTCAGCTTGCTGTGGAGACACATGCTGGAACTTTTTACTTTGAAATGTTTTGTAGTTTCTGAGTTATTTAACTTAAACTCCCAATGCATTCTCAATGGCAATAGCACAAACTTTGGCATGCTACTAGTCCTACATACTTACACCTAGAAACCCCATTCAAACCTATTTAGGTTCATCTTACGGTGGACATGTTTGTCTGGAAAGGAATCTTTGAAATATTTGTTCGTCTTCTTTTCAAATCCTCAAAAATGATGAAAAACGGCGTGCTATAGTATGCCGTCTGAGATGGGCTATAGCCCATCGTCAAAAATGATGAAAAACGAGGATAAAAAAAAAAGACGAAAATCACTCCGAGACCATGGGCTATAGTCCATTGTCTCGGAGTGATTTTTGTATTTTTTCAAATCCTCAAAAATGATGAAAAACGGCGTGCTATAGTATGCCGTCCGAGGCCATGGCCTATGGGCAGAACTTGAACCCACAACCTGTGGCTCACATAGACAACAGCTTATCACAGAGAGCCAACATGCTCTCAGAGAATCTCCTCAGCTTTCCATTGTTCTTCTGGGTGTTATTCTCCAAAATGTGGTCCACAGTGAAGAGTAGAAGGAACTCAGCAAGACTTAAACCCACAACCAGTGGCTCACAGAGACAGCAGCTTATCACAGAGTGCCACCATGCTCTCTGAGAATCTCCTCAGCTTTGTGTCTCTTTCCAGTGTTCTTCTGTATGTTATTCTCCAAAAAAGTAGGAGGAAATCAGCTGGATTTGAACTCACAACCTCTGGCTCACATGGATGTCATCTTAACAAGGGTGCCACTGCGCTCACTGTGATTTCAAGTTTTATGTTGTTCTTCTTGGTGTCACTTTTCATATGGGACCTTGGGATCATGTACAGAGCATTTTAATGGTGTTTGCTGTGCATCAAAGGTGTCTTTAGTGCTTTCAAGTGTTATCATGCATGTTAATAAGATAATACAGAGGAGAAACCATGACAGAACACAGACAGCCTGGTAGCTCATTGTGTTAAGCGGCTGTCCACATGATCTAGACGTTGTGGGTTCAAATCCCACTTTGGTCTTTACTCTGAAACTTTACTTTGAAGGAAGAAGAAGATACAAGCGCACGGACATCTCACTCAGTCAGGCTAAGGTAGTGATGGTGCAGTTGGTAAAGAAAAGGACATTGAAGTCAAAAAATCACTTTCACCTTTCTTTGAAATGTTTTGTAGTTTCTGAGCTATTTAACTTAAACTCCCAATGCATTCTCAATGGCAATAGCACAAACTTTGGCATGCTACTAGTCCTAAATACTTACACGTAGAAACCCCATTCAAACCTATTTAGGTTCATCTTACGGTGGACATGTTTGCCTGAAAAGGAATCTTTATAATGTTTCATAGTTTTAGAAATATAGTGCTTTCAAATTTGAGACATTTATAATGGGGCTCAATGGCAGATATTGGCACGTCATAAAATCACTTTCACCTAGAAACTCCATTCACATGTTTTATAATTCAGCTTGCTGTGGAGACACATGCTGGAACTTTTTACTTTGAAATGTTTTGTAGTTTCTGAGTTATTTAACTTAAACTCCCAATGCATTCTCAATGGCAATAGCACAAACTTTGGCATGCTACTAGTCCTACATACTTACACCTAGAAACCCCATTCAAACCTATTTAGGTTCATCTTACGGTGGACATGTTTGTCTGGAAAGGAATCTTTGAAATATTTGTTCGTCTTCTTTTCAAATCCTCAAAAATGATGAAAAACGGCGTGCTATAGTATGCCGTCTGAGATGGGCTATAGCCCATCGTCAAAAATGATGAAAAACGAGGATAAAAAAAAAAGACGAAAATCACTCCGAGACCATGGGCTATAGTCCATTGTCTCGGAGTGATTTTTGTATTTTTTCAAATCCTCAAAAATGATGAAAAACGGCGTGCTATAGTATGCCGTCCGAGGCCATGGCCTATGGGCAGAACTTGAACCCACAACCTGTGGCTCACATAGACAACAGCTTATCACAGAGAGCCAACATGCTCTCAGAGAATCTCCTCAGCTTTCCATTGTTCTTCTGGGTGTTATTCTCCAAAATGTGGTCCACAGTGAAGAGTAGAAGGAACTCAGCAAGACTTAAACCCACAACCAGTGGCTCACAGAGACAGCAGCTTATCACAGAGTGCCACCATGCTCTCTGAGAATCTCCTCAGCTTTGTGTCTCTTTCCAGTGTTCTTCTGTATGTTATTCTCCAAAAAAGTAGGAGGAAATCAGCTGGATTTGAACTCACAACCTCTGGCTCACATGGATGTCATCTTAACAAGGGTGCCACTGCGCTCACTGTGATTTCAAGTTTTATGTTGTTCTTCTTGGTGTCACTTTTCATATGGGACCTTGGGATCATGTACAGAGCATTTTAATGGTGTTTGCTGTGCATCAAAGGTGTCTTTAGTGCTTTCAAGTGTTATCATGCATGTTAATAAGATAATACAGAGGAGAAACCATGACAGAACACAGACAGCCTGGTAGCTCATTGTGTTAAGCGGCTGTCCACATGATCTAGACGTTGTGGGTTCAAATCCCACTTTGGTCTTTACTCTGAAACTTTACTTTGAAGGAAGAAGAAGATACAAGCGCACGGACATCTCACTCAGTCAGGCTAAGGTAGTGATGGTGCAGTTGGTAAAGAAAAGGACATTGAAGTCAAAAAATCACTTTCACCTTTCTTTGAAATGTTTTGTAGTTTCTGAGCTATTTAACTTAAACTCCCAATGCATTCTCAATGGCAATAGCACAAACTTTGGCATGCTACTAGTCCTAAATACTTACACGTAGAAACCCCATTCAAACCTATTTAGGTTCATCTTACGGTGGACATGTTTGCCTGAAAAGGAATCTTTATAATGTTTCATAGTTTTAGAAATATAGTGCTTTCAAATTTGAGACATTTATAATGGGGCTCAATGGCAGATATTGGCACGTCATAAAATCACTTTCACCTAGAAACTCCATTCACATGTTTTATAATTCAGCTTGCTGTGGAGACACATGCTGGAACTTTTTACTTTGAAATGTTTTGTAGTTTCTGAGTTATTTAACTTAAACTCCCAATGCATTCTCAATGGCAATAGCACAAACTTTGGCATGCTACTAGTCCTACATACTTACACCTAGAAACCCCATTCAAACCTATTTAGGTTCATCTTACGGTGGACATGTTTGTCTGGAAAGGAATCTTTGAAATATTTGTTCGTCTTCTTTTCAAATCCTCAAAAATGATGAAAAACGGCGTGCTATAGTATGCCGTCTGAGATGGGCTATAGCCCATCGTCAAAAATGATGAAAAACGAGGATAAAAAAAAAAGACGAAAATCACTCCGAGACCATGGGCTATAGTCCATTGTCTCGGAGTGATTTTTGTATTTTTTCAAATCCTCAAAAATGATGAAAAACGGCGTGCTATAGTATGCCGTCCGAGGCCATGGCCTATGGGCAGAACTTGAACCCACAACCTGTGGCTCACATAGACAACAGCTTATCACAGAGAGCCAACATGCTCTCAGAGAATCTCCTCAGCTTTCCATTGTTCTTCTGGGTGTTATTCTCCAAAATGTGGTCCACAGTGAAGAGTAGAAGGAACTCAGCAAGACTTAAACCCACAACCAGTGGCTCACAGAGACAGCAGCTTATCACAGAGTGCCACCATGCTCTCTGAGAATCTCCTCAGCTTTGTGTCTCTTTCCAGTGTTCTTCTGTATGTTATTCTCCAAAAAAGTAGGAGGAAATCAGCTGGATTTGAACTCACAACCTCTGGCTCACATGGATGTCATCTTAACAAGGGTGCCACTGCGCTCACTGTGATTTCAAGTTTTATGTTGTTCTTCTTGGTGTCACTTTTCATATGGGACCTTGGGATCATGTACAGAGCATTTTAATGGTGTTTGCTGTGCATCAAAGGTGTCTTTAGTGCTTTCAAGTGTTATCATGCATGTTAATAAGATAATACAGAGGAGAAACCATGACAGAACACAGACAGCCTGGTAGCTCATTGTGTTAAGCGGCTGTCCACATGATCTAGACGTTGTGGGTTCAAATCCCACTTTGGTCTTTACTCTGAAACTTTACTTTGAAGGAAGAAGAAGATACAAGCGCACGGACATCTCACTCAGTCAGGCTAAGGTAGTGATGGTGCAGTTGGTAAAGAAAAGGACATTGAAGTCAAAAAATCACTTTCACCTTTCTTTGAAATGTTTTGTAGTTTCTGAGCTATTTAACTTAAACTCCCAATGCATTCTCAATGGCAATAGCACAAACTTTGGCATGCTACTAGTCCTAAATACTTACACGTAGAAACCCCATTCAAACCTATTTAGGTTCATCTTACGGTGGACATGTTTGCCTGAAAAGGAATCTTTATAATGTTTCATAGTTTTAGAAATATAGTGCTTTCAAATTTGAGACATTTATAATGGGGCTCAATGGCAGATATTGGCACGTCACAAAATCACTTTCACCTAGAAACTCCATTCACATGTTTTATAATTCAGCTTGCTGTGGAGACACATGCTGGAACTTTTTACTTTGAAATGTTTTGTAGTTTCTGAGTTATTTAACTTAAACTCCCAATGCATTCTCAATGGCAATAGCACAAACTTTGGCATGCTACTAGTCCTACATACTTACACCTAGAAACCCCATTCAAACCTATTTAGGTTCATCTTACGGTGGACATGTTTGTCTGGAAAGGAATCTTTGAAATATTTGTTCGTCTTCTTTTCAAATCCTCAAAAATGATGAAAAACGGCGTGCTATAGTATGCCGTCTGAGATGGGCTATAGCCCATCGTCAAAAATGATGAAAAACGAGGATAAAAAAAAAAGACGAAAATCACTCCGAGACCATGGGCTATAGTCCATTGTCTCGGAGTGATTTTTGTATTTTTTCAAATCCTCAAAAATGATGAAAAACGGCGTGCTATAGTATGCCGTCCGAGGCCATGGCCTATGGGCAGAACTTGAACCCACAACCTGTGGCTCACATAGACAACAGCTTATCACAGAGAGCCAACATGCTCTCAGAGAATCTCCTCAGCTTTCCATTGTTCTTCTGGGTGTTATTCTCCAAAATGTGGTCCACAGTGAAGAGTAGAAGGAACTCAGCAAGACTTAAACCCACAACCAGTGGCTCACAGAGACAGCAGCTTATCACAGAGTGCCACCATGCTCTCTGAGAATCTCCTCAGCTTTGTGTCTCTTTCCAGTGTTCTTCTGTATGTTATTCTCCAAAAAAGTAGGAGGAAATCAGCTGGATTTGAACTCACAACCTCTGGCTCACATGGATGTCATCTTAACAAGGGTGCCACTGCGCTCACTGTGATTTCAAGTTTTATGTTGTTCTTCTTGGTGTCACTTTTCATATGGGACCTTGGGATCATGTACAGAGCATTTTAATGGTGTTTGCTGTGCATCAAAGGTGTCTTTAGTGCTTTCAAGTGTTATCATGCATGTTAATAAGATAATACAGAGGAGAAACCATGACAGAACACAGACAGCCTGGTAGCTCATTGTGTTAAGCGGCTGTCCACATGATCTAGACGTTGTGGGTTCAAATCCCACTTTGGTCTTTACTCTGAAACTTTACTTTGAAGGAAGAAGAAGATACAAGCGCACAGACATCTCACTCAGTCAGGCTAAGGTAGTGATGGTGCAGTTGGTAAAGAAAAGGACATTGAAGTCAAAAAATCACTTTCACCTTTCTTTGAAATGTTTTGTAGTTTCTGAGCTATTTAACTTAAACTCCCAATGCATTCTCAATGGCAATAGCACAAACTTTGGCATGCTACTAGTCCTAAATACTTACACGTAGAAACCCCATTCAAACATATTTAGGTTCATCTTACGGTGGACATGTTTGCCTGAAAAGGAATCTTTATAATGTTTCATAGTTTTAGAAATATAGTGCTTTCAAATTTGAGACATTTATAATGGGGCTCAATGGCAGATATTGGCACGTCAAAAAATCACTTTCACCTAGAAACTCCATTCACACTTTTTATAATTCAGCTTGCTGTGGGGACACATGCTGGAACTTTGTACTTTGAAATGTTTTGTAGTTTCTGAGTTATTTAACTTAAACGCCCAATGCATTCTCAATGGCAATAGCACAAACTTTGGCATGCTACTAGTCCTAAATACTTACACGTAGAAACCCCATTCAAACCTATTTAGGTTCATCTTATGGTGGACATGTTTGTCTGAAAAGGAATCTTTATAATGTTTCATAGTTTTAGAAATATAGTGCTTTCAAATTTGAGACATTTATAATGGGGCTCAATGGCAGATATTGGCACGTCAAAAAATCACTTTCACCTAAAGCAAAGCAAAGCAAAGTTACTATATTTACCCAGGGTAACTGGACTAAGCATCAGATTCTTGTATCTGACTTATATAGTATTTGAAACAGACTGCTATAACAGACTTATAGCATGTCATGTAGACAGCACAATAAGTGCATTGTATGTAGTCATAGCACTTCATAGTATATATGTACAGCATAGTATAGCATATATGTGTAGTTTATATGTATAGTGTCATTATATAGATATGTTCTAGTTATAGTTTATATGTATAGTGTCATTATATAGATATGTTCTAGTCACGTTCTTAGCTTACGCATGTTTCGCGATAAATGCATTTTTTACATATGTGATGTATTCCCATGCTTTTTGTTCTTGCTTATTGTAAGTCGCTCTGGATTAAGAGCGTCTGCTAAATGCCTAAATTGTAAATTGTAAATTGTAAATTGTTTACAGCCAGGCCCTGCTCATAGAAAATGTCATGGTAGTGGTTCAATGCCTTGCTCAAGGGCACTTCAGCGGTGGTAATTTTAACGTGCCGGTCCGGGGATACGAACTGGCGACCTTCCGGTATCAAGACCACCCTACAAACCATTTGGCCACCGCCACCGATACCACCTAGAAACTCCATTTACACTTTTTATAATTCAGCTTGCTGTGGGGACACATGCTGGAACTTTGTACTTTGAAATGTGTTGTAGTTTCTGAGTTATTTAACTTAAACGCCCAATGCATTCACAATGGCAATAGCAAAAACGTTGGCATGCTACTAGTCCTACATACTTACACCTAGAAAACCCATTCAATTCTATTTAGGTTCATCTTACGGTGGACATGTTTGTCTGAAAAGGAATCTTTGAAATGTTTTTTCGTCTTTTTTTCAAATCCTCAAAAATGATGAAAAACGGCGTGCTATAGTATGCCGTCTGAGATGGGCTATAGCCCATGGTCAAAAATGATGAAAAACGAGGATTAAAAAAAAAGACGAAAATCACTCCGAGACCATGGGCTATAGTACATTGTCTCGAGTGATTTTCGTCTTTTTTTCAAATCCTCAAAAATGATGAAAAACGGCATGCTATAGTATGCCGTCCGAGGCCGGGGGCTGAACTTGAACCCACAACCTGTGGCTCACATAGACAACAGCTTATCACAGAGAGCCAACATGCTCTCAGAGAATCTCCTCAGCTTTCCATTGTTCTTCTGGGTGTTATTCTCCAAAATGTGGTCCACAGTGAAGAGTAGAAGGAACTCAGCAAGACTTAAACCCACAACCAGTGGCTCACAGAGACAGCAGCTTATCACAGAGTGCCACCATGCTCTCTGAGAATCTCCTCAGCTTTGTGTCTCTTTCCAGTGTTCTTCTGTATGTTATTCTCCAAAAAAGTAGGAGGAAATCAGCTGGATTTGAACTCACAACCTCTGGCTCACATGGATGTCATCTTAACAAGGGTGCCACTGCGCTCACTGTGATTTCAAGTTTTATGTTGTTCTTCTTGGTGTCACTTTTCATATGGGACCTTGGGATCATGTACAGAGCATTTTAATGGTGTTTGCTGTGCATCAAAGGTGTCTTTAGTGCTTTCAAGTGTTATCATGCATGTTAATAAGATAATACAGAGGAGAAACCATGACAGAACACAGACAGCCTGGTAGCTCATTGTGTTAAGTGGCTGTCCACATGATCCAGACGTTGTGGGTTCAAATCACACTTGTGGCTCAGGAGGTAGAGCAGGTCGTCCAATGATCCATGGGTCGGCGGTTTGAATCCCGGCTCCTCCTGTCTACATGTCGAAGTGTCCTTGGGCAAGACACTGAACCCCAAATTGCTCCCGATGTGCTGGTTGGGACCTTGCATGGCTTCTGCCGCAATCGGTGTATGAATGTGTGTGTGAATGGGTGAATGTAATGCACAATCTATGTAAAGCGCCTTGGATAAAGGCGCTATATAAATGCACCATTTACCATTTACCATTTACACTTTGGTCTTCACTCTGAAACTTTACTTTGAAGGAAGAAGAAGATACAAGCGCACAGACATCTCACTCAGTCAGGCTAAGGTAGTGATGGTGCAGTTGGTAAAGAAAAGGACATTGAAGTCAAAAAATCACTTTCACCTTTCTTTGAAATGTTTTGTAGTTTCTGAGCTATTTAACTTAAACTCCCAATGCATTCTCAATGGCAATAGCACAAACTTTGGCATGCTACTAGTCCTAAATACTTACACGTAGAAACCCCAAATATAGTGCTTTCAAATTTGAGACATTTATAATGGGGCTCAATGGCAGATATTGGCACGTCAAAAAAATCACTTTCACCTAGAAACTCCATTCACATGTTTTATAATTCAGCTTGCTGTGGAGACACATGCTGGAACTTTTTACTTTGAAATGTTTTGTAGTTTCTGAGTTATTTAACTTAAACGCCCAATGCATTCTCAATGGCAATAGCACAAACTTTGGCATGCTACTAGTCCTAAATACTTACACCTAGAAACCCCATTCAAACCTATTTAGGTTCATCTTACGGTGGACATGTTTGCCTGAAAAGGAATCTTTGAAATGTTTCATAGTTTTAGAAATATAGTGCTTTCAAATTTGAGAATTGTATAATGGGGCTCAATGGCAGATATTGGCACGTCAAAAAATCACTTTCACCTAGAAACTCCATTCACAATTTTTATAATTCAGCTTACTGTGGAGACACATGCTGGAACCTTTTACTTTGAAATGTTTTGGTAGTTTTTTAATTATTTAATTTCAAGGGACAAATTAATAACAGATGCTCCTCGTCTTTTTGTTCGTGTTACCTTGCTGGTAGCACATTACACCTTTATGTTTTAGATAATTTAGCTTTGGCAGTGAGTACATTTCAGAATATTCTGGGTGATCGAGAGGAAGAAGACCAGGTAAAGCTCAGCTCAGAACCACCTCCTTCCATTGTCGCAACAACATGGTGACATGGAACCTGGAACCTGGCTGCAACGCCTGGGATTCGAACTCAGGTCCCCACGTGAAAGTCTAATATCTTAACCAGGCTCTGAGCCACTGCTACATTGACACAGTCCAGAAAAATGCAGGCAGTGGATCACACAAATAATGTGCAGGGAGACCTCATTCCCAGATAAACCCCACCACAATAAAAAAAAACATACATCTGCTCCAAGCTAGGCATATATAGGCATAACTTTAACGTAGCTGCTGATCACAAAACTATGGAGTGGCCATGGGAAGAAATATATCTTGTTTGAACAAGATATTATCTTGTTTGAACAAGATATTATCTTGTTTGAACAAGATATTATGTTGTTTGAACGCGATAATACCATGACAAAGCACCAGCGCTCGCCCAGCAGTCATGTGCTGTCATCTAGATATATATTTTTTCATGATTTTAATTTTTAAAAGAAATCACAGAAAATAATGAAAAATTTCAAAAACAATGAAAAACGACATACTATATATAGTAGGGGAAGTGTGTGTCCCTGCGGGGGAGAAATCTAATTTCTCTTTTAGATCTCAAGCTAAAAAGTTTGCGGGACCCACTGCTCTAACACACCTGTGATTGTAGCCCAACTCCCTCCTCCTCCTCCTCCTCAGTCAGTCACCTGCTGTTCCTTGTGAGTGATTTCTCCGCTGCTCAGCAGAGACTGGGACTGTTTCAGAATGAAGGGCCCTCTACTCTCCTCAAGCAGTGAAACAGCTGTCAATTTGCCGTCCTGGTGGAGCAGCTAAACAGTGGTACTGAGCTGGGAGAATCCCTCCTGTTCTGCATCCACCTGCATCTATTCACCTTCACACAGCCCTTACCAAGGACTTCTCCTCCCAACTCAGTTCCACAGAAGAGTTCAACTGTGTGTGTGTGTGTGTGTGTGTGTGTGTGTGTGTGTGTGTGTGTGTGTGTGTGTGTGTGTGTGTGTGTGTGTGTGTGTGTGTGTGTGTGTGTGTGTGTGTGTGTGTGTGTGTGTGTGAGAGAGAGAAAAACCTCTTATCTCTATATTTTAATGTTTTGCGTATTTTTCATTAATTAACGCCCGACTTGATCACACTGCAGTGTCACACAAAATGATCAAAAGTTGCTATACTTTTGCTATTTTTCAATATGAGTCCTGATGAGTAACTGTTTTGGACCTATGAGGTTTCCTAGAGATTGCATTTTCCCACATCGTACACCACTGTGCATTATTTGAAATGACACACAGCAAAGTCAAAATGTCTTCCAGTAAAACAACAGTTGATGGAAACTCAAACAACCTTAGGTCCGGATTAACCATAGAGGTATACAAGGATAGAGGGAGGACCGGAGCTACAGCCCCGCCCCCAAGCTATTCATTTCAATGGAAGTTGCTCAGTGTCGTTTTGAAGCACCCGGAAGACTCATAACTCAATGGCACGAGCGAGCGGAAGAGCAGCCCGGACCTCAAATTTGAGGTCTGGGCTGACGCACATGATGTCATGAACGTCCGTCCACCTCCATGAAAGTGCTGCAGTTCCACTTTTCGCCAGTAGGCAGTGGCAGCTTCAACGTTATACGATATAGCCTTACTGGGGGTTTGGGATTAACCCTTTGTGGTGTCCTGCGCTGTACAACCGCGTGTGCCCAGAGCTGGGACTGATTGTGGTTGTCTTTTGCTCGTGCATGTACTGCAGTTTCACCTTTGGTCAGTAGGGCGTCTTCAGCGGTTCCCAGGCGCTTTGGGGGCCTGACCTTGTAGTAAACAGAAACACAGAGTGGGCCGATTAAGATCATTTGTTGGTATCGGGCAGAGACCTCGTATCTCCATACTTCATCGTACAAGAGTGTCACACACAAGCTTGCAAATCGGCTAGATATTCATTAACTTAAAATGTTTTTTAAATATGAAAAAGAAAAGTTCCAGTTTTGGACATAGAAGGTTTCTACCCGACAGCCACAAATTACGCTTTCACCGTGTTTTGTAAATCAACAAACCAGCTAAGTTTACCCGCAATTAAATAAAAAAGCAAAATCATCAATCATCAAAGTAATTCTGTGTAAGTGTGTGTGTGTGTGAGAGAGGTTATACTGTATAGTTTGGTGCAAAGAGAGCATATCAGAATACATTGTACAGTACCCCCCCCCACCCCTAACGCCTCAGCAGCAAGCAGATGACATGTCATCAAATATTTATAAAAAACAATCTCTGAGCAGCGTAATTAGAGGCAGGGTTTAATGTGGGCCTAATCCTCCGGCTCCCGTTTCGCCGGTCGCTCGTCCTGATGATCAGTGTGCGTTATGGGAGCCCGTGCCGCAGCGCTCCAACATCCAAGCGGACAGCCAATGAGCATCCCCCCGCCGTGCAGTGTCCTCTCTGCCGCAACCTCGCTGGTGCCTCGGTTCTTAATCAGCGGTTGAATCACCCTCCCCCCCCCCCCCCCCCCACACACACACACACACACACACACACACACACACACACACACACACACACACACACACACACACACACACACACACACACACACACACACACACACACACACACACACACACACACACACACACACACACACACACACACCCTTCATACTCATCCAGTGCAACAACTCCACTGGCAGCGGTGGCCGAACGGATTGCGGAGCGGTCTTGATACCGGAAGGTCGCCAGTTCGAATCAGCGGTCCGACACGTTAAAATTACCACCGCTGAAGTGCCCTTGAGCAAGGCATTGAACCACTACGATGAAATGTTCTATGAGCAGGGCCTGGCTGGAAACAAGTTCTTGAGCTTAGCCCAGATACCCTGGGTAAATATAGTAATCATTTCATTTCATTGCACTGGAATCGGTGGTGGATACGTAACTAACTACATGTACTCAAGTACTGTAAAGTATTTTTTTTATCAGCTTGCAGAGCTGATCAGTGATCGGACTTCCTAGTCGAGTCACGTGGTCTATATAGTAGCGATGTAGTGGCGAGATATTCATGATTGGCTGGCCTCTAAGCCAATGGGACACTATAGCCCTATACGGCCAATGGGACACTAAGCCCCATGGCCAATGGGACACTAAGCCCGCTCTTCTCTCCCCCACCGCACCATGACAAGAGACTGCAAACGCGACTGCAGAAAAGGTACAATATGCAAGAGAATGGAATGCAAGCTGATATATAATGACTTGAGTCATTTCTTGTTTTAGGAGTTTTTACTTGTATTTCCATATTTCAATACTTTATACTTCTACCCCATTTGGTTCCTTTTTTGTGCTGCGATCACTTCGGCAGCTACGAAGATGCAGGCTACCGTTCTTTTTCAATGGAAGCCAGCGAAGATACAAAGAGACATTGAACAACGTTTGTAGCCGCTATAAAAGCTAAGTCCTAAGAGCTACAAAGCTATACAAAAAATAAGCTGCGTGGTTTCAACTTCAGCTATACAAAGATACAAAGATACAAATATGCTGTGTATCTTTGGGTCTTTTGTATCTGCCAGTGTGCGCATTACATGTACAGCACATGTGCACACGCACGCACACACGCACACACACACACACACACACACACACACACACGCACGCACACACGCACATGCACACACACAAACAACACACTGTATATGCTCAGACAAACTCAAGCTTTTAATTCTCTGTGGCATATTTATACAGTAGCCCACAGCAAATTTCCACTGAATGACTCACAGAAGCAGTGTGGCGGCTTTACACACGTTATTGCATTTATTAATTACTTTCCAATTACTTGAACAAATACGCTACATTGAGTGCCTAATTTCCCTGCTAAGTTGCAGCAGATGGATAATACTTAGTTTAACTGGCCTGTATTCAGCACCTGGCTGGGCCCATATACTGTAGAGGGGTACTGTCTGTAGCTGCATGCCTGGCTGGGCTGTTTTAGCACCTGTAGCATTGCTGCAGCACATTAGCTAATTAGTGAACCGAACAGCAGGACATCAGCATTTGTATGTTTGTCATGTCTCTCTGTCCGTGTGTGAAAGTTTGCTGGCATTATTAATCACAGCGAAAAGTTTCAAGCGATGGTGCTTTTTACGTGCAGTTTAGTTTTCCATAACTGATGAGTGATCCTGACGAACATGTTCACGTTCAGAGTGAACGATGAATGACCGATCATTCTAAAGCAACTAGAATAACTTTAAAATCCTTCTATGGATGACAACTATTACATTATTGCGTATACCGTACATTTATAGTGCTGGATGTAAATGGCCCTGCAGTGTGTGTGTGTGTGTGTGTGTGTGTGTGTGTGTGTGTATGTATGTATGTATGTATGTATGTGTGTGTGTGTGTGTGTGTGTGTGTGTGTGTGTGTGTGTGTATGTATGTATGTATGTATGTGTGTGTGTGTGTGTGTGTGTGTGTGTGTGTGTGTGTGTGTGTGTGTGTGTGTGTGTGTGTGTGTGTGTGTGTGTATATGCGTACATGCGTGCGTGCGTGCGTGCGTGTGTGCATGCGTGCGTGTGTGTGTACATGTATGTGTGTACGCGGCATACACATAAGTGGGTGCCAAACTCTTCAGTCAGTCACAACTAAAAATCCTAATGGGAAATCTCTCTCTCCCACTATAATTAAGATGCATGAATAATTCAAGTGGCGGCACACTAATTAGTATTCCATGGGTCCTCTGTGGCGATGACGGCCCGTTGAGGCGCGCCGCAGCGAGTTAGCGTCCTGGTAGGACGCTAGGCGGCTGGAGTGACGGAGCGCAGACACCTCGATGTGTCGCTTGATGGAGAGTACTATCTCTTACATGACACGCTAAGGGGTTATTCTACACTGTATAATCAGCAACAGCATGGAGCCATTTATATGTGAGAATGTGATAGGAAATCGCTAATTTTGGGGTTGGGCAATGACATTATAGAGAGTCGAGGATGACATTTTATTCAGTGAATACCTAATCTCTTATGACACCTTTTTTTTCTTCTTCTATTTGCATTTTGCACAGAAAAAACATTTTGTTCCCAGATTGTTGAAGACCTAACTTTGTTGACTGAGAGCGTGAACTAATGTATTATATTTTGTTATTTGAGGCCGCCGTGGTTTCGGTAATGCATTCAGCGCGCCCACTGCTATTAGTGTATGATTTAGCGTGGTATGGCCTCATAGTTATTGCCTCTCTCTCTGTGGGGCTGTTTAGTGTTAGTAAAAGCAATAAGGAGGGGCATGCCATGGGAATTAACCTGTCTCCATGAATCACTATGGTTAACACTGTTTGGGCTCACAATTACAGGCAGTGCAAAATGAAATGTTTAACTTTGCAACCGGAATACCATCTGTCTGTGGCTGTTTGTTTTATGTCAAATAGCAGAAATAGATATAGCTGATCTACACATCAAAGCGTGTTGTGCTGTTATTGCAACCATATGTCGCAGATTACTATGAAAACCTGCAAAGCCTGTCAGTATGTCAGTGACTCCATCACGCCACCATATATGGAGTCTGCCCGTCTCCATATACAGTATGAAGATCATGACACTCATCAAACCCTGGATAGCCATACATGGAGAAGACTGGATCATCACCTGCATACCGGTATATGGAGCCGGCCAGCAACTCTACATCTGACCTCAAACCTCAAATCTCCATATATGCAGCTGACCTTTTCTGACATTCCATATGTTGATCCACCACCACCCGTCCTTCCTCTTCGATGTCTCCCTTTCGACTGACACCTGTCCATTCAAACTCTAGACGGGCCCGCCCAGAAGTTATTAGTGCAGCCGCGCCCGGCAACCGGCGATAACTAGAGTTCTCAACAGGCCCGAAATTAAGGCCTGGCCCTCATCAAACCCTGTACACTCAAGACACTGCCCCCGCTGCCACCCTTAGATCTCCATGGAGCTGACCTGGTCTGACATTCCATATGTTGACCTGACCTCATCAAACCCTGTACACTCAAGACACGCTCCATATATGGCCAGTACAGAATTCATTCCATAGATATGTTGATCTGACCCCCCATGCCAGCACTCACCCAGCAGTCTGCTGTCACCCAGGCGGATGCGTGCACACATCCGAGAAGCGAGAAGCGACCTTGCCCTCAGGGCGTCTTACAATTTTTGCCAAAAGACACATGAAATTACCTTGACACACACCAATACGTGCACCTTAATCTCATGTACAACCCGCTGATACTCTTCTTGCACATTAATGTCTATAACAGAATATACCAGCTGCTATATGCTGATGCAATATATGTCTAAAACTGTACATGGACAATGTACATACTGCACAGGGGGATATCCTATACGCAAATACATTTTTGTTTTATATACTTTTTCTTTTTATACTCGTGTGTGTGTGCGCGTGTGCGTGCGCGCGTGTGTGAGTGCGTGCGTGCGGCACATGTGCACTGTACATGTAATGCGCACACTGTGCGTGCGTGTGCATGTGCGTGAGTGATAACCACAGACCATTGTAGTTGACTGCAGTGATACCGTTTGTACTCAATTTCTTTCTTGTATTTCATCTCTGTTACAGTATTGGACAATTCACCTGTCACCATGCGGAAAAGCACACTTGCGTGTTCCCACACAGTCATTCAGAAGGAAGAAAGGCTCTGGTGGCCTGTGTGTGTGTGTGTGTGTGCATGCGTGTGTGTGCGTGCATGCGTGTGTGTGCGTGCGTGTGTGCGTGTGCGTGCAGCCTGAGGGGAGGCACATGCTGAGGTTTTGGCGGTGCTTTGTGCAGGGTTTAACCTTGGCTCGGGGGCTAAACACACAGGGAATGTTCAGTGAGGACCTTCAACGTTTCATACACTGCTCTGCCGCTCCTCTGGGAGGCTCTGCCACAAACACAACTATTGATCCTCTGTCAGACCCTCCTCACACTCCTCTTCCTCCACGCCAGGCCTGCTCCCCTTTTCTCTTAGCTCCCTGCAGGGGACATGGCTCTAGATGGCAGATTGGCTCATTTCAATGGGTGTGTGCGAGCGTGTGTGCACACACGTGTGTGTGTGTGTGTGTGTGTGTGTGTGTGTGTGTGTGTGCGTGCGTGCATGCGCGTGTGAGATAAGAGTGCATGATGAGGTTAATAAACTAGGCACAAAAACATAGATGTTCCGTTGGGCGCTGCACGTGAGAAACAAAAAGCAGGAACAAAATACAGGAAAGGAAGGAAAATTGTGAACACATAGACCTATACTGCATGTGTGTGCGCGTACGTGTACGCGCAACTGTGCGTGTGCACATACGTGCGTGCGCTTAATATGTGTGTGTGTGTGCGTGCGGTGGGTGGGGTTGCGTGCACGCGCATGCTAAATAATACCCTGCAAAGTGGTCATAGAGCTCATGATGTGGTGTTCTGGGTATCGATGTGTTATTGGTGTCCTGCGTATCCTGTGGGCTTGGGGTTATGCATTATGTTTCTATCTATTTATCTATTTATATCTGTTCATAGAGACCCAGATATTGATCGGGGGTTTGATGATGATGATGATGATGATGACGACGTCCATTATTTGCCTCTGTTCGACGTGATGTTTATTTGCAGGTGAATTGATTTGTTAGTAGTATTATATCAAGCCTGGGTTCTTCCAGTTGCACTGCCACCCACATCCATCCATCCGTGCATGTGTGGATGTTGTTGTTGTACTATACACCAACCCAAAGGCAGTGGCGTATAAAATGGTAAATGGTGCATTTATATAGCGCCTTTATCCAAGGCACTTTACATAGATTGTGCATTACATTCACCCATTCACACACATTCATACACCGATTGCGGCGGAAGCCATGCAAGGTACCAACCAGCACATCGGGGAGCTATTTGGGGTTCAGTGTCTTGCTCAAGGACACTTCGACATGTAGACAGGAGGAGCCGGGATTCGAACCGCCGACCCATGGATCATTGGACGACCTGCTCTACCTCCTGAGCCACAGTCCTGAGCCATAAGTAACTTAGTACAGTCAAGTACGCAAGTAACGTACTTAAGTACACTTTTGAGGTATTTTAATTTAGAGTATTTCCGATTTGTTCAATATACTACTCCGCTACATCTAAGAGGCAAACATTGAGTACTTCTTCCATCACGCGCTCTACCATCTTCAACTCTTATAACTAAAGAATTATGCAAGACGTGTCTTTCCAATATCGATATGCGAAAGCCTCATCTGCATGGGACTTTAAAAACGGAGCAATCGTGGTAGTTCATTCAGGCACGGAAGTAAAGCCTGTCCCACGCTCTCACACAGCCTCCGTCCTGCACATGGAAGTAAAGCCTGTCCCACGCTCTCACACAGCCTCCGTCCTGCACATGGAAGTAAAGCCTGTCCCACGCTCTCACACAGCCTCCGTCCTGCACATGGAAGTAAAGCCTGTCCCACGCTCACAGCCTCCGTCCTGCACATGGAAGTAAAGCCTGTCCCACGCTCTCACACAGCCTCCGTCCTGCACATGCGGCCAAGGTCCTAATGATTCAATCTATGCGACCTATTTAACCACTTAAGCCCCAGCATCCGTATATCCAATACAAATGAACTGTCAGGCTTTAAACTGTCCAGTAACATTCTACAAAGTCGCAGATCGACTCTTCTGAGATAGTTCGATATAAACGTCGATTGAAACGTCCAATGACGTCAAATTACGAAAACCCTCTTCGGCAGCGAAGTGTTGGGCGTAAACCGAGAGACAAACGGAGTCTTGCTCTGCACTACAGTGTGGTGTGAATGGATTTAGCCTGCAGGGTTGATCCCTCATCCAATAACCATGTGAATGGATTCAGCCTGGGTTTATCCCTGATCCAATAACCATGTGGCCCTGCAGGCTTTCTGTGTGAAAGTGATATCATGACCACTCTAAATTGGTCAAAACATGACGGTGGGTTTTTTGTCCTGGAGGGTCGTCTGCCCAATCCTCCATCTCTTCCCATATACTGACTCCATAGTGAGCGTGAGGAAGATGGTCTCTTCTGGGAAGCGCGGATAAGGAGTAAAGCATGCAGCAAGTCCCAGCTTTTCCCTGACCCAACCCACCAACCAAGAAATTGGTTCCACTTCACCATCCTCTGGCCAATAATAGAGTGTGTGGATCAGCTCGCCTGTGGGCATCTCAACCTGTCGGATAGCAAGGTCGAGCTTCTCTCCACGCCAGTCACCCAGAAGGACAAGTCCCGCCACTACACTCTGCACGGGCGAAACAATCAGAGAGCAAAGTCTTTGTAGAGCGTCGCAGTCCCGTCCCCTTTCAGAACGACAAGGGCACTGGAAGAGAATTTCCCATTCATTTTTCCATAGACGTTTCAGAAAGTATTTATTTAACCCATTTTGACCTGAGATCAGATTATAAAAATGTCTTCTACATCCTGACAGTTTTCTGAAAAAGCTATGTTTATATGTCAGTCGTTCTTCAAAATTTCAAAAATAGCAGACCTACAAGCTCGTAGCGCGCCACTCGGTGGCGCGCTACGAGCTTGTAGATCTGAGCTTGTAGATCTTGTAGATCTGCTGTTTTTCAATAGCTAAAGCATAACATAATGCTAACACAGAATGGGTTAAAGACCCTTAAGCCTCGGACAAAGCCAACTCCACAACAATAAACATTTTTTTGGTCTGAACAAATGGAAAGAAGAAAAATGTGTACACAGTGTTGTACCCTATACCCTTTTTTCTTCTAATTATTTGTTCAGCCCAAAAAAGTGTGTTTATTGTCATGATTTGTCAGTATGTTCAAATGTTCAGTAGACCTTTCTTTCACAATGTAGGAAACGATGCTAATCAGCCAAGCTGTTATAGTCTGCACAAACCAGCTGTTCCACCAACCCCTGGACTAATCAGGGAACCGGTCAACGGTGGTGGAAAAAGTTCTCACAATTTAGTAGCTGTAAGCAATAATATGTCAAACTTTTTAAGTGGTGCAACCACTTCATTACGGAGCTTTGTGTGTCTCTGGCTGCCTGGGTCTGTCCCTACTCCCTGGGAGTCTGAGCACGAAAATACCATTGGTTGGTTTTCAAAACAAAGTGTCACTGTTGTGCAGCCTAACACACACATACATATTAACTGTATATATGATGATTTCAGGTGTGACAGTACAGTACAGTATATAGTACAGTACAGTAGAGGGACCTCCACACAGTGACTCTGTCATTTCTCAACTGTTAAGGACGCGGGGAAGCTCGCCAGAACCGGCCCGGCCCCCTGGACATGTTTCTGGGGGTCTGGATGTTCCGGGGACCCCCTGGGGACCCCCGGGGACCCCCACACGGTAATTCTGTCATTTCTTGACCGTTTCGGACGCGGGCAGCTAGCCGGAACCAGGCCGGCACCCTGGACACGTCCCTGCGGGTCTGGAAGTTCTGGGGACCCCCACACGGATAAATACCTAGCATCTGTCTGAACAACATGATCAGTCTAAATAACATAAATATAGTATGTGAGAACAAGTAACCAACAAACTATAATACAATATATCTGGACAGGCTATAATACTGTAGGATAAAAAATAAAATAAAAAGGCTACAAGAACCAATGCAAGGAAGCGCTGCAAGGAAAGCATGTGGATCGGCTATTTTCAGCATGCAACCAAGTGTAAAATCAGCCATTATAATGCCATCAAGGCTGCCAAAATGCATTGTTTTCACCAAAATCAACAGTAGATTTAGTCAACAAAATCTTATGATTTGTATAGTCGACTATAACTAAAACCTTTCAGATGACTAAAACTAAAAGAAATGTAATTCAAGAGACTATAACTAAACTAAATCAAAATTTGCTGTCAAAATGAACACTGCTTGGACTTGGAGCATTGGTCAGGGTGTCGTACATGTATATGGAAGGGAGGGACAGACAGACGTGTTAGCTGATCTACGTGTGTGGGAAGAGGTGGAAGGGAGAGACACCACAAGATTTAGGCAGGTTGGAGACCAGGCGTGCCATGGCATTCTGGATGAGTTGTCAGGGTTTGAGAGAGGGAGTTGCCTGGAGATAGATGACTGAAGCTTGGATGAGGTGTCACTTGTGCATTTTTTGTAAAAGATCCTGAAACCCTGCAAAAGAAATTCCGAACCTTGACATTTTTGAAATTGTTAACTTGCACACACAGTAGAAAAGCCATTTTGAATGTTGATTGTTCGTTCATACATTTGCCATGAGCCTGCTCGGAACCTTTCATGTTCATGAGTTGACAGAATTCTGCACAGAGAGAATATTTTGAGGATATCTTGCGAGGAAAAAGGCGAGGACGAATAGTGGAAGGAATAAAGAGAGGGTAAAAGGGTGGAATAGGGAAAGAGTTCGGGTGAAGAGGGAGATGGAGAGAGAGGGGGGGGGGGGGGGGGTATGATGATGAATCATGCCCACATCCTCTGTGCGTTGAATAAATAGCAGGCCATTTCCACATCATAAATATCAGTCCGGCTTAATGGGCTGATCTCCAAGGTGGGCTCAGACTGTGCCACCCTGGGGGGCCTTGTGGCGGGGCTGGCAGTGGTTAGGGGGGAAGGAATCCCCCCTGCGTGTACCCCCAGGAGAGATGGCCAAGGGCAGCTTAATCCCTGAAGCGATGGGTACCATATCTGTCCTGGTCCCTGCGGGGCAGATGTGCTCCAGATGCCAGGGTGGACAAAAAGGGGCATTAATCATTTTCGGCCTGATGACTCTCCCCTTCATCCCCTCAGCATGGATGTACGAGTGTGTGTGTGTGTGTGTGTGTGTGTGTGTGTGCGTGCGTGCGTGCGTGCGTGCGTGCACATGTACGTGAGAGAGAGATAGTGAAAGAGAATCACACATACACACACATGCTATAATAAAAACTCTCCAGTAATCGTTTTGCCCGCTCTTTATTACAAGAAACTCTAGCGGAGTGACGGTCGGAATTACAAACACAACATAGATGCGCTCAAATCAAATCCTGCTCCCCCTCCGTCTCTCATGTGTTGAGTAAGTCAGTGACATTGGGCTCCGATCTGTCCTGACGTGCAGGGGGGGTTGAGCTCATTTTTCTCCGTGTCAGGCCCTGTCCTTTCTGATGAATTCTGGGGCCCGAGGCCTGGGCGGATTGGCTTCCACACCGGCTACAGGCAGGTGATTGATGACTCGGGGAGAAGTCCTCAGCTTTGCTCTGATTTCCCCAGGCCTGCCCAACCTGACAGCCCCAATCGCAGGGCAGACATCTGAATTGGTGGGCAGACATCTGAATTGGTGGGCACCGCCATTCAACGCCACGATGGCTGGCAGATCTCGCAACGCCCTATAGGTTCGAACTGACTGACCGGACTGTTTCGTGTTTTGAAATGGTGGACAATGCAGGCCTATAAACGAAAGTGCACAGTTTAGAAAACAGTGGTTTATATGCAGTGTGTGAATTTTATCAGTGCTATTGGCGGAGACCCCCACGGGTGGGTGTTTGATGAACTACGAGGTAACACCATGAGGTTAACTTTTTACTGGGGCCATGTTGCAGTTCCGAATTGCAGCCACCCGTGTACGTGTTCTTTTAGAGCGGTTTCGAAAGAGAGTAGGGACTCGCATTTCTTTATGGCTGGAATTCCACATTTTGGTGGCATAATGCACCAGGAGAACGAATAGAGGGTCTTCTACCCTGAACCACCATACCATAACATAATGAGCAGGGGTTAAATGGGTTCTATATAATGGGTTGCATATTCATTTTCTGAAGCCTGAATTCTGAACGTATGAATTCCAATTCATACGTTGGAATTTTGTTAGCAAGATATGTTTCAATCTAGCGTCACAGCTAGAAGGTCTCAGGTTCGATTCCAACTGGGGCCGCTGTGGGTGCTGGGGAGCGTGTTCTCTCCTCCGCGCCATCAGAGCCCATACCCTAGGTGGGGTTGACAAGGGCCTTTCTGTGTGGAGTTTGCATGTTCTCCCCGTGTCCCCTAGGGTAGGTACCCTCACAAAGAAACATGCAGTGATCCTGCATGGTCTCTATACTGTCTCCCCCTGGTCAGCTAGGGCACCTGGTGGAGGGGAAAGGAACTGGTTGGAATGATGTGTTCCTAACACGCGCATATTTCAGTGTCATGTCAGCATCATGGTCAGCAACATGCTCAGTAATTTCTGTCATTTATGGGGTTTCCTGTACCACCCCAGCCCCTCCTCAATTTGAACACTGTATATGAGCTTAACAGACTTGAAATAAAGATCATCGTCTAAATGTACTTGTACTGTATCTAGTCCTGCCAAGAGAGCCTTCCTTCAGCATCCTTTATGTTTGGGGGGGAAATGGTGAGCCAGAGAGCGCCTCACGACTTCTTGGCCTTAGCGGGAAGCCCCTGCATCAGCTCTTTGTACGATCGCTTCCACCCGAGGAGCGCACGCAGGTGGTGCGCCGTGCATCGCCTCCTCAATTAGCACCTCATCCAAAGCCCAGGTCTGCCACTCCCTCACGCGGTGCTGCGCGGTCGCTATACCGCCGACATGAACCCTGAAATACTTCACCTCCTCACAGGGGCGCTGCGCTGCTGAGACAGCAGAATGACAATCACCACAGTGAGGCAGGAGTGGCAGAGCTAACAGAACAGAGGCTTATGTGGAGGGGGAGCTTTAACTGTGGTACTATATGCCCTGCATATTAAACACCTGAGTGTGCATTGAACTCTCAGGCCCCTTTTCCACCGGCGTTGAACCGCTTCGGTTCTTTCTTCCCACCTGATGTTGAACAAGTTCAGAGTGTTTCCACTTAAAATGAATCGGTTCAGAACCTTGAAAGTTCGTTTGGAAGTGGAACCAAGAAATGGCTGCCGGTTCCGTTAAAGCACCACGGTTCCAAGAATCTAGAACGGAACCAAGAACAAAAGGGGCCTGCAGAGTTCAATGAACACTCAGGATTGATACAGTGTATCAGTGGCGAGTGTCTTCTGAGAACGTTCCGACCATTCTGCACCAGTTATGCCGGCGCGTGCTCACGTTAAGCCCCTTTCTGCAGGACTAATTAACAGGTTTATAAAATGCATACTTAGTATGAATCAGGTTTTAGCATGAACTCCGTGCCATCCCTCTGTGCCTTGCACTGTCCCAGGGCAGCCTGCCTGCCAGGCGCCGGTTCTCATTGGGGCCGGTTGCAAATTACCTGTCCACCCGCTGGGGAGCGTGGGTAAAACGTCTGGTTGATTTGGAGGGATGTGATTGGCTCAGGCTTGTCCCTACTGATGAATGGCTTCTTGCACACCTGTCTTGGTTGAGCGGGGGAGCAGGTTGGGCTGAATTCTAAGCTGTCACTTTTTTCTCTTTTGTTAACAGACGTTTCACTCTTCTTTTTTTTTGTCTTCGATGCCGCAGCTGCTGTTTGCTCAATGACTTTCCTCCGTCGTGCGCCTCTGATTGGCCCGCGTGGCTTCAGGAGAAAACTATATTGAGAAAGGACAGGCACAGATCTGACAGAAGTCGACTGGATGTTCTAATGTAATTAACCACCATGACCTTTCCCAATAAGATACTGTATAGCTTAATCACGGCAACTCATGGACCTCTATTCACAACTAATGAGAATGCATTAGGGTCAGTCAGTGCACGTGCGCGCATGCACGGACGGACACACACACACACACACACACACACACACACACACACACACACACACACACACACACACACACACACACACACACACACACACACACACACACACACACACACACACACACACACACACACACACACACGTAATCATTATGGATTATCCCATTTTTTCTCTGGACCTGATCTGGACTGGTCTCCTCCTCAGTCCAGGTATAAAGCCATTAATCCCTTTGCTGACACCTCCATTTATCCGTAGCTAGTTTTCTCTGGCTGCCAAACATTTTTCACACTGTTAGCATGTTTCCTGACAGCTCAAGGAAAGCCCTTTCCTGGGCTATATACAGGCTCCACCCAGGCCGCTTCGCCAAGCAACAAACACCATTAGATCACAACGAGACCAAAATGATACAGCAAGGACGGAGGGACAGGATGGTGAGGAGGTGAGGGTGAGGAGAGAGGGGAGGACAGAAGGGAGATGGAAGAGGGTATTTCCAATTTTCAGTAGCCTACTTTTTCTTCTGCAAATATTGTACTTTTGCTCCACTGCAATTATTTGAAAAACGTTAGTTACTAGTTACTTTTGTAGATTTTGATTATTATTACAAAACATACGTTAACCACTTCAGCCCTACGACATTTCGGCCATTTGAAAATAGCCGATCTGACATTTTTCAAAAGATTTTTAAACAAATTTGAAAACTTGTGAAACGGGACATTATACATTAACGAGTACTTAATTTCTACTTTTGGCACTTTAAGTATACATTTTGATACGTTTGCAATTTTACTCAATTCAATTTTGAATTCCAGTCCAGACTTAGTTTGTAACAGAGTATTTCTACATTGCAGTATTGATACTTTTACTTGGGTAAATCATGCGAGTACTACTCCACCACTGGAAGAGAGGAGAGACGAGAGGGGAGAGAGGGGAGACAAGAGGGGAGAAGGGCGCGGCACGATCCCAGCCCAAGTCCAGACACATTATTATGGCAGCCTTCCCAGTCTCCTGCCTATCAGAGCCCAATCAAATATTCTATTACATTATTCTCCGATTTCTGCCCCCTATCTGTCCGCAGGAGCCTGGGGGCCACGCCAGCACCGCCAGCCCAGGAAATGTTTCTTCTGCAGCCATCTGTGCTGATATAGGAGGACATATTGGAAATCAAAGCAAGAACAGGAGGATATTATTATTATGGTGCAAAGAGGTCCCCAGGCTCTGGACAGGAGAGTCTGTGAGAAACTATACTGTATACCAATGATTATCATGTCAGTATCATGGTCAGTATCCTGGCAGTATCCTGACAGTATCATGGTCAGTATCCTGACAGTATCATGGTCAGTATCCTGACAGTATCATGGTCAGTATCATGGTCCGTATCCTGACAGTATCATGGTCAGTATCCTGACAGTATCATGGTCAGTATCCTGGCAGTATCCTGACAGTATCATGGTCAGTATCCTGGCAGTATCATGGTCAGTATCCTGACAGTATCATGGTCAGTATCATGGTCCGTATCCTGACAGTATCATGGTCAGTATCCTGACAGTATCATGGTCAGTATCCTGACAGTATCATGGTCAGTATCATGTCAGTATCGTGGTCAGTATCCTGACAGTATCATGGTCAGTATCCTGACAGTATCATGGTCAGTATCCTGACAGTATCATGGTCAGTATCATGGTCAGTATCCTGACAGTATCATGGTCAGTATCCTGACAGTATCATGGTCAGTATCCTGACAGTATCATGGTCAGTATCCTGACAGTATACAGGTCAGTATCCTGCCAGTATCATGGTCAGTATCCTGCCAGTATCATGGTCAGTATCCTGACAGTATCATGGTCAGTATCCTGACAGTATCATGGTCAGTATCCTGCCAGTATCCTGACAGTATCATGGTCAGTATCCTGACAGTATCATGGTCAGTATCATGGTCAGTATCCTGACAGTATCATGGTCAGTATCGTGGTCAGTGGTGGCCTAAGGGTTAGAGGAGCGGTTAGAGGAGCGCCTTTGTTGCCGAAAGGTTGCCGGTTTGACGGGCAGGAAAAATCTGGATCGGGAAGTGATCATCACTGAACTGCTTAGTGGCCAACGGTATAAGACAAGTGGTTGTATACTGGTCAGCTCCCAGGTTTTAATGTGTGTGTCTGTCTGTGTGTTTCTATGTGCAGGGCGTTGCTGAACATGAGCACTTGTGCTCAGCTACTACCCTGGGTTAAAAAAAAGGTATCATGGTCAGCATAATGGTCAGTATCCGTCCCTCCCTCCACAGTATGCATTATATAAGTGGTGTGGTGGAATGGTTTCAGTGTCATACAGGAAGAGAGGGAGGGTGAGCGATGCAGAGCTTGTCATGTCAAACAGAGGTTGTCTGTGACACTTACGTAAAGGTGAGACAAGAGGTGAGTGGTGGTGAGGTGCAAATGGTTGGATGAGTCAGCAAGCAGGACAGGAGATCTGCTAAAAGAAGAGACACATACATTCATTTAACCACTTTAACCACTTACAACAACATGTCTTCTAAATCCTACCAGTTTTCTGGAAAAACGCATGTTGCTCAGTGGTGCTCAAATGTTTTCATGTCAAGGACCCCCAGAATTATATATATATTTGGCCGCCGACCCATCTTAAAATAATTTGTTCCAAGGACCCCCAGGAGCAAAATTAAAAAAATATATTAAAAATAAATAAATAAAAATGCTCCCAATTCACAAAACAAAACAAAAGTGGTTAAAATCTAAAATACTAAAGATACCCATTAATGGGTTAACCCTGATACCCTCATAAGAGATAATATATATAAAAGACAGACTCAGGTGGCTTAATCTCTGGATTCTGCTGCGTCGGCTGGGTTTTGTGCGACGGCAGGGACACAGACAGAGTGGTAATAATGTGAAAGTTGTGGTTTAGCACTGCTACCTCTCTCACCCCTGGCCTGCTGGCCATATACACATGTGACACGAGAGCAGCGCTGGTTTTCTCAAAGGACACGCTCTTCTGTGCTGTTCTGGCCTCTCCGCCATGTTGTGGTCTCTGTATAGCTACTTCTGGACATATAGGGGTCAGGGCAGCCGGCAGCCAGCAACACATCGCTGGGCGCCCTTCATAAATTATGCAACCAAAGCAAACACCAGCACCACCCCTCCGGGTCATCCAGCTGAAAGCTTTTTCAGTTTAAAAATATATTCGTTGTTGTCCGGAAGACACCACCTAACTCCTTTTTTTTTTTTTTTTTTTACACCCTGCCTGTGTGTTGGTTAAAAAATAATGAACCAATGGAAAGTATTAAAAAGTGCTTTGGCGAAAACCTCGTAACTCCATTGGATCCTCAAACTATTTGCCAAACCACCTAACTCCACCTGTTTAGCCATCTTATTTTTCTTTGTTTTTCATAAGTGCTATACAACACCCTTTACGTCTGTGTGTTGGTTAAAAATAAATATTAAAAACCTCCTAACTTCACTGGCACAGACACTGGTCTCACTTCCTTCCTGGACTACATGTTGTCTCAGTAAGACAGACCTCACCCTCTCCACAAGGTGGAGTGAGTGCAGCAAAGCATTATGGTCATTGTAGTAATCCAGCACCAGCAGTGAGACCAGTGTCTCTGACATCACACTTTGAAATACTAAAATATCTAAAAACACATATTACCCACATAAAAATCCTGCAGTAAAGTGTTTCTTGTCTCCCAAACATCATTAAAATAAGATTTGGTTGCAAAAGTGCTTAATTCACTTCCTAGAAATGTAGTGGGTCAAAAGTACAATATTTGTCTTGGAAATGTAGTTGAGTGAAAGTATCCAAAAACAAATACTACACATAGTAAAGTACAGATACTCAAAATTGTTCAGTTACTGAAAGTGTTTCGAAGCTGATAAATGGATACTCTCTTCAGATTGGCTGAAATTTTGTCACAAACCTGGAAATGCATTTTCTGTTTAATAAAAAAGCGAGAGAGAGACATGGAGTGTAATATTTCACCTTGCCGCTTCACTGTATCAAGGAGGTGCCTGGTGATGTCAGCTTGGCTGGGCTCTGGATCCCCTTCCGATGCTCTGGCGTCAGCTGCGAGTGCTGACTGGGCTCTGCTTGGACTTATTAGTGGTTGGCCATTGACAGGGTGTTCAACTTACTCTTCAGAGTGCTCAGAATCCTCTTCCTCAGCGTCATCTCCTTCGTGCTCCTCCTCATGCTCGTGTTGTGTGTTCTGTGTTTGTAGCTCGGCTCCCAAAACCAACCTCAAAGGTGCTGAGGTGGGCAGAGTTAGCGTCCTTCCATTGGCTATTATTCGGCCATATGGCAATGCTTGTTCTCTATAAAGTTTCAAAGCAAAGAGTCACAATAACCAATTAATACAACATACGAGAAAAATCAGCAGTGAACTCACTTCATCCACTCTGCTGCTGCTGCTGCTGACAAACATAACCGAAGGGACAGACACTCAGGTAGTTATATAGCAGGCCACTGATTGAGAAGTGAGTGAGGGCAGGTGTGATTATTAGGGATTGAGAAGTGACAGCAGGTGAGGTGGTTTGATCCAAACCATGGGAATAGGCCAAGGTGAGGGTTGCTGTTGCTCACTAGGATGACTTTCTACATGGAGAGTCCCCGTTACTGAACAAACACTCAGAATGTAGAGCTATTTAACACTTGTTTTAACCAAAGAAAATACCCTACCTTACTTTTACTGTAAGTAGGCCTACATAATTCAAATAAACATACAGTACCACTGCCTGTAAAGGTCTTCTCACCCTACAACCTGTCACCCTCTCCCCTTTGCCCCGTTTGCTCAAGGCGTGCATGCTTCTCATGTACCTCCCCCTCTCTCCTCCCACCTCCTCAGCAAGAGACGGGGGGGATTGGGGGGGCTGTGGCGCCAAGGTTAGAGGTGAAAAGGGACGACAGACCCCAGTGTGTATACAGAGAGGGGCATAGCAGGACGAGTAAGAGTGTGTGTGTGTGTGTGTGTGTGTGTTCGCACACACACGTGTGTGTGTGTGTGTGTGTGTCGGAGGGGAGGAGGAGGGGGGTGTTGGACCGGGGCAGTGGGCCACCACAGTGTCCATTATGAGTAGCCAGGCCTGAAGATCAAGCCAAGGGCAACACAGCAGCCAGACATGGCTTGTGGTTTGTCCCTGATGGCCAGGTGTGTGTGTGTGTGTGTGTGTGTGTGTGTGTGTGTGTGTGTGTGTGAGAGAGAGAGAGACCCACCTCTGACCTGCTATGCTTGCTTGCAGGCAGCTCTTTGTCTTTGTGTTGACAGGGTGAAGATGATAGAACACTGTGGCGCTCTGCTATTATGCCACAGAGAATAAAGAGGCTTAGATAAAGCATTCCACTCCATTCCACATTACTCTACATAATGCCTCCATTCCACATTACTCTACATAATGCCTCCATTCCACATTACTCTACATAATGCCTCCATTCCACATTACTCTACATAATGCCTCCATTCCACATTACTCTACATAATGCCTCCATTCCACATTACTCTACATAATGCCTCCATTCCACATTACTCTACATAATGCCTCCATTCCACATTACTCTACATAATGCCTCCATTCCACATTACTCTACATAATGCCTCCATTCCACATTACTCTACATAATGCCTCCATTCCACATTACTCTACATAATGCCTCCATTCCACATTACTCTACATCAGGGGTTCTCAACCTTTTTGGCCGGGGACCCCCGGAAATGCTTTGGCAATGTCTCGGGACCCCCGCCCCGCCCCCCTCCCGACCCCCAATATAAATTGACTGCTACAATAACCTTAAACCATTTTGGGAGTGAACCCCTTTTGGTGTTTTAAGCATTGTTATAATTTAGCTATTTAAAAATAGCAGATCTACAAGCTCATAGCGCGCCACCGAGTGGCGCGCTACGAGCTTGTAGGTCTGCTATTTTTGAAAAATCGTGAATTTTTTTTAAAAAAACAAAATCTTTTTTTTTTTTTTTAAATAATTTGGGGACCCCCTAAAATAATTTGGCGACCCCCCAAGGGGTCGCGACCCACGGGTTGAGAACCCCTGCTCTACATAATGCCACGCTGTCTGTCGGGCACAGACCTTCTGCAGGGGGCTTCAAAAGCCTTAGTTCAAGTGGTACCAAAAGTGGGGTCCGGGGACCCCCCCAGGGGTCCTTGAGGGGGTTCCAGGGGGTCCACAGCAAAATGATAGTTTGGAACCAAATGGACCCTTATGGGTCTGTAACTCTGAGAGTACAAATGGAACCTAACAGGTCCATTTGGTTCCATTTTGTACACTCAAGTTAAAATAACATTGGTTTTACAATATAATGTGGGGTCCCAGAGATGGGGTTCCAATGGATCGTTATTATTTAGTTATTGGCTCTTGTATACTTTTCATTGGTTAAATATTTATAAAACTGACATACGGACTCAACCACTTTTTTTCCCTTCAGAAACAGCTAAAATATCCAACTAGATACAATTGATCAGCTGTTATTGCTATACTCTTACAATGTCAGACATAGAGCATTCCGTTTTTTCATAAATCTAAAAAGATGTAAAGATTTATAGATACAAGATTTTCTGCCCGACAGTGACAATATCCCTCTGAAAATCTGTATGTGGAAATTAATTTAATTACATTTTTTATTTATTCTTTATTCCATGATTTTGTAACCCATTTCCCCCCCGGTGCCAATTGCTTAAGTTGTAATCCTGACAGGGTTTCCCCGGTAGGACGTGTAGCACGTGGAAGGAACATGCAAACTCCAAAGGCCTTTTCGCCAACGCAAAACCCGGGTGCCGCCTCTGATGACGTGGAGGAAAGAACAAACATCCTGCAGCGCCCACAGGGAATCGAACCCGGGACCACCGTGCCCCAGGAATTAACTTTATACTGGTGCAGTTACTGCAGTACTATCCAATGACTGGCGTCACCCCTGATTCCCTCTCTGGCTTTTACTGGCACTCCTGACCAGTAACATTATAGTAGCTTATCATTTTCTCTCATTCAGAGAGGGGGCGGAATCCCTTTCTAAATGGTGAGATTTCTATATATATCACATTAGATCCATGGAGACCTCTTTTTTATCTTCTATTCAGTCGGAATATGTTACATTATTCTGACCTTATTGTCAGCAGGGGACAATGTACATGACATCAAGAATGAATTTTGATAAGTGATAAGTGTGCCGCACATGCTGTATGTGCGTGTGTGTGTGTGTGTGTGTGTGTGTGTGTGTGTGTGTGTGTGTGTGTGCGTGCGTGTGCGTGCATGGTGCTGGTCTATTCTCATTGCAGACTTGATTTGGTATTTTATTGTTTATTACCAATGAGTCAGAACAGCATTCATATTATATATTATATTATGTGTAAAAAAAAAAGGGAGAAGCACAGATTATTACTGTCTTAACAGAAATTAATTAAGCTCTGCATGAATAGTGTATACAAATGGAAGGTGTATTTTGTACACTGTTCTGTACATGGTTCTGAAACATTCCATGCCAAATTGATATGTATTTGGCTGTGGACTCCCCAATCTGAAAATATTTTGAGCCAGGGACCCCCCATAATAGAAGAGTTGTGCTAAACAAAATCTTATATATTGTTTTGTTTTCTAATTGTAGATGGTTTAAAGTGGTTTAACTAATTTTGAAGCTATAGCAACACATTTTGCTGGGGCCCCCCCTGGAACCCCCTCAAGGACCCCTGGGGGTCCCCGGACCCCACTTTGAGAACCACTGTTGTACACTCTTCGGGAGTTAAATGACCATTATTTCACTGTGTACCGCGAGTTGTCCTCCCCCGGAGGCTGATTAGGGGGCTTCAGGACGGCAGACAGCGCGTCTCCTGTGTGGTCCTCACAGCCTTGGCAAGCAGCTAAAAACTGGCGCAGGCCTTCATATCAGTGTCACGATATCACGTTTCTTCTGACACCGCCGCTGATGGCATTAGGTTAGACAAAATGGGCTGAAATATCAAGCTGGGCTCGGGCCCCCGGAGAGCGTCTGCTGTTGGAATGATTAGTAAAAGCTTGTAGCGAGCGGACTGAGCACGGGGAGACAGTGAACATATGTATGTGTGCTGGGCCTTGTAATCAACACATGGCCTGGTGTGGTGGGCTGCCACCACCACCAGCCCACTGCACGCACGCACGCACGCACGCACGCACGCACGCACGCACGCACGCACGCACGCACGCACGCACGCACGCACGCACGCACGCACGCACACACACACACACACACACACACACACACACACACACACACACACACACACACACACACACACACACACACACACACACACACACACACACACACACACACACACACACACACACACTTACTTATTTGTCAGTGTGCGACTTTTAATTGCAAGTGTCATCCTATTCTGAGTTTACGGCTGCTGACAAATACTGATCATGTCTTACACAAGATAGCGAGACAGACAGACAGACAGACAGACAGATCCAAAAAGAGAAACACGGAAGGGGGCTGCAAAGGAAATTAATTAGCCTCTCTGCTTCATTATGTGGTTTAGGTCAATGCTTGTAAATTACTAGCGCGTGTGTGTCCATATATGTAATTTGAAACTATTAATATTGCAGACGGTTATTTATTTTGCAGCTATAAACTGCAGATGGGAGACAGAGAGGATGAACCCTGGAGATCAGCAGGTCCTCTGGACCACAGGACAACAAATGACAGCATTCAACTGACTCTATCCATGTCATAATATCGTTCCTGTCGGGCAGAAACCTTGTATCTCCTTATTTCATTTCATTTGTTTGTTTATATTCAAATTGATGTCCTACTTTCTCATACAAGAGTATCATGCAAGAGTGGTGCAAAAATAGCTGATCCACAAGCTCTGCTATATTCTGCTATATGCCCTTAGTTTTTTCTATCAATTATTCACTCAATTCAAGGAGATTTTTGTTTTGTTTTTTGTCACATTCCTAAGCCAATAATTTGATGACCGGCAGAGACTCAAAGCGTTTTAAGCACATTGAGTCTACGCCTGTTGTAAGAAAGGTGCTATACTGAAAATAAATGTGTGACTTGAATTGACAGTCAAATCTTGGGTGTTCATTTGGGGTCAATTTGTGCTGTACACTCCAAGTAGATCCCAGGATGTTACAGTGAGCTACAGTAGGCTGCATGTCTTTTCCTACTTCTTTTTGACAAACTCTTTGCATCTAGAACACAATGTTAATTGTTGACCTGTTCATGACACAGTATGTGTACTGTATACTGTATGTTCAACATCACCGTGTTGTGAGAACACAGAGGTGGTACTACTGTACACTCAGGCCAAGTCACTGGTACAGAATTAGAATGCAGAACGTGTTGAGGGACTTAAATCAATGAACAATTAAGGCACGATAGCTTTTGAAAACAAAAAGTTGGTAACGGCCCGACACTTGAAGTTGTCCAGTGCTGCTGTCATAACGCCTAACAGTAGAGGACTGTGCGTGTGCTCAGCATACCTGAAGGTAAGGTAACACGAGGTTAAAGCTCCTTTGATGTATGCCTGAGGTAGCACAACGGTAACTTTGATCTAAAAGGACATGTCTCATCCCTTATCCCTCAATCTTCCACAAGGTTTCTATAGCAAAAACCTCCCTCCTCCCTCCTCCCTCACTCCCTCACAGCTTACCCCAGGTAGGGGAGGAGGGGAAGGATGCCAGGCCTCACTTCCTGTGAATGTTCTCATCAGCAGCGAGCCGCATCGATTGCATTAGCATCTCCTCCTCCTCGCCGATCAATGGCTCTCCCTCCCCTCGCCTGATCTGTGCTTAACGGACAGGATTTCATCTCCCATCAACTCCCATCATTACATCAACTCCTCTTTCTTCTCTGGCGTCTCCCTCCGCCCCGCGTCGTCTCTCTCTCCCCGGTGCCGCGTGGGATTGTTTTAGCACCGCGGCAGTAAATGGTGTTTGGTCATCGTGGGTGTGTAATCGCCTCCCGTTTTGTACCCTCCTCCTCGGTAATAGCCTGCATGGATAATTGGAAGTAGTATTTTTTTAGCACATTTTGAAAAGGTAAATGACAAGACAAGTTGAATGCAACTCGTGCAAAAATCTAAACAGGCAGCAAGAAAATTATCCTGTATATATTTAATCTCCAAATTTCATCTGTTTATTTCTACATAAATGCATGCACTGCCGTACTTTATACGTTGTTGTACGCAGAATATAACATAGATAATTACTATAGTGCTCTCTCTCTCTCTCTCTCATCTCACTGACATGGGGACCCAGGTGGTGCTGAGTGAAATAGAGGAGATGAGGAGAGAGCCATTACAAGCCAGCAGCACAAACTATATTGGACAAATAGAATAGAATAGGATCATTGTTTCAGCGTTTTCCATGGTCAAACCAAATGTAATCCAACACACATACCCACACGCATGTACGCACACACACGCACGCACGCACACACACACGCACACACGCACACACACACACGCACGCGCACACACGCAATCGTTACACGAGAACATGAAAACATTTGTTCAGCCTACACAACCTCTTGGAGGACCATACAATCAAAACTAAAATATTCAAAATATTTACAAACATACACAACAGGTGATCCTATATGTATAATATAAATGCTCTCGGTTAAAAATAATTACACGTATAAAGGATTAGGCAATCAATACGCTTTGAGCTTCAGCCTAGATACCTTTTTGATCATCCAGAAAAAAGAAAATGTTATTCAAAAATATGCAACATGCAATTGATGCTGTTGATGAGGATAGAAATAAACGATCAATCAATATTATAACAATATAAAAACACACTCTACTCTTTGATATATATTTTGTTCTTATTGATATTCCATTCATATTCAATTGTTTTCACCTGATTGAACAAGTCCGCTCCCCCGAGGGCCCTGCGTTTATCCAGAACCTCTTCTCTCCCCAGAGGGCCCTGCGTTTATCCAGAACCTCTTCTCTCCCCCGAGGGCCCTGCGTTTATCAAGAACCTCTTCTCTCCCCCGAGGGCCCTGCGTTTATCCAGAACCTCTTCTCCCCCGAGGGCCCTGCGTTTATCTAGAGCCTCTTCTCCCCCGAGGGCCCTGCGTTTATCTAGAACCTCTTCTCCCCCGAGGGCCCTGCGTTTATCCAGAACCTCTTCTCTCCCCCGAGGGCCCTGCGTTTATCCAGAACCTCTTCTCTCCCCAGAGGGCCCTGCGTTTATCCAGAACCTCTTCTCTCCTCAGAGGGCCCTGCGTTTATCGAGAACCTCTTCTCCCCCGAGGGCCCTGCGTTTATCCAGAACCTCCTCCTCCCCCGAGGGCCCTGCATTTATCCAGAACCTCTTCTCTCCAGCGGCCATGCCATCCGTACCTCCTCCTCCCCCGAGGGCCCTGCATTTATCCAGAACCTCTTCTCTCCAGCGGCCATGCCATCCGTACCTCCTCCTCCCCCGAGGGCCCTGCGTTTATCCAGAACCTCTTCTCTCCCCCGAGGGCCCTGCGTTTAGTTTATCCAGAACCTCTTCTCTCCAGCGGCCATGCCATCCGTACCTCCTCCTCCCCCGAGGGCCCTGCGTTTATCCAGAACCTCTTCTCTCCAGCGGCCATGCCATCCGTACTTCCTCCTCCCCCGAGGGCCCTGCGTTTATCCAGAACCTCTTCTCTCCAGCGGTCATGCCATCCGTACCTCCTCCTCCCCCGAGGGCCCTGCGTTTATCCAGAACCTCTTCTCTCCAGCGGCCATGCCATCCGTACCTCCTCCTCCCCCGAGGGCCCTGCGTTTATCCAGAACCTCTTCTCTCCAGCGGCCATGCCATCCGTACCTCCTCCTCCCCCGAGGGCCCTGCGTTTATCCAGAACCTCTTCTCTCCAGCGGCCATGCCATCCGTACTTCCTCCTCCCCCGAGGGCCCTGCGTTTATCCAGAACCTCTTCTCTCCAGCGGTCATGCCATCCGTACCTCCTCCTCCTCCTACCTCTGTCTTCAACATGACGGCTTACTGTCACCGTCCTGCTCACCTTATCCCATTCAGGACTGAGGCCAGATTCTACTAAATGTCTTGTAAATCCCCCAGAATTATCTGGATTTGGCCGCCGACCCCCATCTGAAAATATGTTGTTGTTCCAGCCCCCCCCCCCCCCCCCACCCCCCCAGAAGCAAAGATTTGAGTTAAAAACGTTCGCTCTGAAAGAATATATATTCAAAGATTTGCGGCACATTTTCATCACAGATCTGATATTTTTCAAGCTAAAGTATAACGTGATGCTTAAAACACCAAAAGGGGTTCCCCGTCCTGAATGGGTTATGGTGCTGGCATGTGTTCAGAAATCCTCCGAGCAACTTTGCTGCCGCGCAAAAATTCATTAATATGATTTACATAAAGTTAAAGTCCTCCTGGCAGCCAAGGAGGACTGCACTAAAATAAACTGTGGCAGTGACAAAGCCAATGTGTTATGTGTGTCAGAGGCCTGGGGGGGCCCGGGGGTTGAGGGGGTGGGGGGTCCCTAGGGGCCCGCTGGCCTGGAAATGACACAGAGTGAGGGAAGAGCCCCCATGCCGCAGAATCAGTCATCTCATCTACAGGGGAGAGGGGAAAGGACATAGACACATGGTCACACCTCCGGGCAGGCGCGCGCGCGCGCACACACACGCACACACACACAGTGGATGCATGCTCTTACACAGACGTGCACACAGTCGCGCACACACACACACACACACACACATGACAATGTCATATTTCAAGTGTGGTTTTTAAATACGGCTTTGGAGAGCGAGAGGGATTATGTAAGATATGATACAGGCTAGTTATGGTTTCAGAACCCATGCTGATCTGCACTGAGGGATTATTAATATACAGCCAACGCACATGACAACAATCAGTCCTTTTATAGCGGGTGGAGTTGTTACTCCTTCAGAATGACTCTCTTACAGTACAGTCAAGCACTTGGTCTAAAAGGATAAAAGGTCCTTGCAGTCTTGTTTCCATTCAGGTCCTATGTATTCAATTCATAAAGCATAACCTAAAAAAATAACAACATTCAATATCATCACAAAATATAAAATACTATGTACAGGGGGGGGAGGGGGGGGGGGGGGTGATCATCTGCCTAAGGGAGAAGAGAATATTTACCTCCCCTTTGGTGTCCTGAAAGATACAGACGTGTAATATGTTCCTTCAGCCCTCTGTTCCCTCAAAACTGACCCTAACCGGCCTGGGACGTGGCTCAGCGGTCCAGGCACCTTGGCTGGTAATCCAGTCTGGCAGTGTGCCGCGGGTTCGACTCCCGATCCCGACGGCCTTTACTGCATGTCACTCCCCCATCTCTCTCCCCATTTACTGTCAGCCTACTGTCTATCCCTCCATAAAATAAATATAAAATAAAGGCGAAAGCCAAAAAAAAAAAAAAAAAAAAAATGAAACTGACCCTAACCACAACTCTAACACCAAGGCTAACCGTAACTGAGGCATGCCCCCCGACGATACTCCTTCTTCCCCACTGTCTATGCTGGCACATTGGCCCACCCATAGCTCTAGGCCCACCTATCTAACACACCATAACATTGGCCCACCCATAGCTCTAGGCCCACCTATCTAACACACCATAACATTGGCCCACCCATAGCTCTAGGCCCACCTATCTAACACACCATAACATTGGCCCACCCATCTAACACACCATAACATTGGCCCACCTATCTAACTAACACACCATAACATTACCCATGTGTATTACGGTAGCTGTAGTTGTGTTGCTTACTAGGATGCCATGTTTTAATCTGCTGTACTTGAACTGGAAAACAAACTATAAATCAGCCAGCGGTTTAATCACAGTAATCAGTGTGGTAGTGAGAAGCCCAGTGAAACACCAGTTATGGCCCGAACAGAACAGTCACTTGGTTGAGAAGCCCAGTGAAACACCAGTTATGGCCCGTACAGAACAGCCACTTGGTTGAGAAGCCCAGTGAAACACCAGTTATGGCCCGAACAGAACAGCCACTTGGTTGAGAAGCCCAGTGAAACACCAGTTATGGCCCGTACAGAACAGCCACTTGGTTGAGAAGCCCAGTGAAACACCAGTTATGGCCCGAACAGAACAGCCACTTGGTTGAGAAGCCCAGTGAAACACCAGTTATGGCCCGTACAGAACAGCCACTTGGTTGAGAAGCCCAGTGAAACACCAGTTATGGCCCGAACAGAACAGCCACTTGGTTGAGAAGCCCAGTGAAACACCAGTTATGGCCCGTACAGAACAGCCACTTGGTTGAGAAGCCCAGTGAAACACCAGTTATGGCCCGAACAGAACAGCCACTTGGTTGAGAAGCCCAGTGAAACACCAGTTATGGCCCGTACAGAACAGCCACTTGGTTGAGAAGCCCAGTGAAACACCAGTTATGGCCCGAACAGAACAGCCACTTGGTTGAGAAGCCCAGTGAAACACCAGTTATGGCCCGAACAGAACAGCCACTTGGTTGAGAAGCTCAGTGAAACACCAGTTATGGCCCGTACAGAACAGCCACTTGGTTGAGAAGCCCAGAGAAACACCAGTTATGGCCCGTACAGAACAGCCACTTGGTTGAGAAGCCCAGTGAAACACCAGTTATGGCCCGAAAAGAACAGCCACTTGGTTGAGAAGCCCAGTGAAACACCAGTTATGGCCCGAACAGAACAGCCACTTGGTTGAGAAGCCCAGTGAAACACCAGTTATGGTCCGTACAGAACAGCCACTTGGTTGAGAAGCCCAGTGAAACACCAGTTATGGCCCGAACAGAACAGCCACTTGGTTGAG
>NC_136790.1:20338854-20441354 GCF_951216825.1 Electrona antarctica | reverse complement strand
ACAACACTGTCCTTTTACTAAATGTAATCAATCAGCCCCTCACCGATAGGACCCCCACGGCCCCACCCCCACATGATGTCATGGTGCTTAACGGCCACGGGGGTCACATGATTCACTCCTACTAATAACGTACTTACAATGCACATGATTTACTGACAACTGACCTTGAAATGGATGAGTGTGTGTGTGTGTGTGTGTGTGTGTGTGTGTACACACACACACACACACACACACTTACTTGAGCTGTAGAGTCAGAATTACGCTTCCTAACACAATGTAAAAACTACACAAACATTAGGGAGGAATTCTTTCCAAAATTCTAAATGAATTGCCCAGAATCCCGAAGTAGGCATATGACAGAAAGGGCCAGTAGGACGCAAACATATACCATGTTTTACTTACCGCAACATCTCTTTTATTTATGTAATTTCATTGATTTTATGTTGTTATGTTGTTTGTCTGTTATGTTATAATTGTAATGTGCCTTGCTTTGGCAAGAGAGAGAGAGAGAGAGAGAGGAGGCGAGAGAGATAGAGAGAGAGAGGGAGAGAGAGATAGAGGGAGAGGAGGAGGGAGAGAGGGGGAGAGAGAGATAGAGGGAGAGGAGGGAGAGAGAGATAGAGGGAGAGGAGGAGGGAGAGAGAGATAGAGGGAGAGAGGGGGAGAGAGAGAGATAGAGGGAGAGGAGGGAGAGAGAGGGAGAGAGAGAGATAGAGGGAGAGATAGAGCGAGGAGGAGAGAGAGATGGAGGGAGGGAGACGAGAGAGAGATAGAGGGAGAGGAGGGAGAGAGGGGGAGAGAGAGAGAGAGATAGATAGAGAGATAGAGCGAGGAGGAGAGAGATGGAGGGAGGGAGACGAGAGAGAGAGGCAGACAAAGGTGACAGGCAGAGTTTTGCTCCCACCATGCGTATCTGCTTACCCATTCATCTCTCCCTCCAGGACCCCTCGGTTTGACTCCATTCTCCTTTAAATGCCTCGGTTGATTTTCAGACGGGCACCGAGAATGCCACCTCCAGCTGTCAGCAGTCGAAGCATGTCAGGAGGAGCCCTAGGGATCGCCCGCAGGTCTGGCCATGCTCATTAATAGCACCAGGGTGCCACCCGCAGCAAACAGAGTGCAATGACTGAAAACAAATTGTCACAAACGTACTCTGATTTGAGGCCACTGTTACACTGTTAGGAATAGGAACAGAGCCATGACGTCAGTGACCAACAAACTAATCCTCAGATGTGTTCACTTCACGTGGAAGTGGTGCCTTCAAAGCTGTGTTCGCACGCACGCACGCACACGCACACGCGCACGCGCACACGCACACACACACACACACACACACACACACACACACACACACACACACACACACACACGAGCACTTTCGACTGATTTACAGTACAATGACAATTAATTCCCTATAGCCTCTAACCCTAGCCTTTAACCATCACCACTATACATGCCTTCAATTGGCTCATCTTCTTAACCTTAAAGGATGACTTCAGCCATTTTCAACCCATCTCCGTAGAATTGGCCCTACTAATGCTCATTATAATATGGTGCCATTTTTGTCTCACTCACAGGGCCCTATTTTATGACTTTGATCCTAAGCTAATAGACACTGACGCACACTTTATATTCCTGGAAAGTTAGCATGCTATAATGGAAGCCATTGTTCTTGCATTGATAAAAATGAGAAATGTAGTTTCATTATGAAGCCATGATGATTAGTATTAAACACACACACACACACACACACACACACACACACACACACACACACACACACACACACACACACACACACACACACACACACACACACACACACACACACACACACACACACACACACACACACACACACACACACACACACACACACACACACACACCTGTCTCTCTTCATCAATCCTGTGGTGGAATAATTTGTTTGAGCACACACTGCATGTTTGTTTGAATGATAGTGTGCACGTGAAAACATAACACACACACACACACACACACACACACACACACACACACACACACACACCACCTCATCTCATCCTCGCGGGGTCTGTCTTGCTCTTGCTTTCGCGCCACTGCCTGCCCGCCTCAGCTAATCAAGCGCTGGCACACGTATATGTAGTGGCATAACCATTCACAAGGCTAGCATGTGGTAATAGCGCTGGTGATACGTCCAGCTGGCACACACTGAGACTGAGAGCTGAGCAGATGCCACTCATTTTCGGCCGGCCCAAAGTGACCCCGGAATTCAGCTGGCCAACAATCACCCGAATATCTCAGCAAGCTCGGACCGACTAAAGCTAAACTAATGTTCTACTGGCCAACAACAGCGCAACTGGGAGCCTCGCAACATTCAACAAACATTCCTCTCTCTCTGCATCGTTTGCTCCTCACGAAAATGTCTTGGCTTTTTTCTTATTTTTTTTACCTCCTCTGTTACCCTCCATCCTTCACCTCCTTTTAGTCTTTCTCCCTCAATCTATCGTTCTGGTGTTCTCTTTCTTTATCTAGTATCAATTGCACCATCTCTCATGCAAAACACTCATTCAATATCTGTTCTGGCCCACCAAGCCCTCCCTGCCTGGGATGCGCCCTTGTGTTTGTGGTTTGTGTGTGCGTTTGTGTGTGTGCGTGTGTGCGTGTGTGCATGTGTGTGTGTGTGTGTGCGCACATGTGACTGCGTGTGGTTGCAAGCTGATGCACTGTATGACATATTGAGGTAATAAAAAGGCCCTCCTCAGGGACGAGTGTGGCCCACTAATTAAACACCTCCTATCCGACCTTATTGCAGGCGCCAGTTGCCATAGAATCCAACTACTTCTTCTGGGCCCTCCCCGTCAAAGCACATTTGCCCACTGATTCATAGGAAGGGAGCGCAGAGGAGGAGGGGAGAGGAGTTGCAAGGTCATTACCTTGAAACGCCCAACGAAGCCTAAAATAATGTCCGGCTCTCGCAAAATGTGTGCCGAGTTCCAGATGAAGAAGACGGTCTTGTTTTTTTTCCCCCCACAGTTGTGGTGGGAATGCTAATAAGAAAACGTTTGTGATAATAGCTACATCGCTTGGCTCGACCAAATTTAACAATCTAAAAACCTATTTAGCGTGTGGACTTTACAGTGCCAAGCAATTTGGTACGGACAGTGTTTTAGTAGTAGTAACCCCTAAAATCAATTTCACAGTAGCTGCCGAGACAGATTAACCCGGGTGTACCTATATTTTGGGCACGTCACAGCTGTGCATTTTCAAAAACAAATTTGAAAATAGGGCTTAGGCCTAAGTGTTTTAGTAACCCCTCGAATCAATGTCACAGTAGCATAGCTGCTATGGGACAGTGAATGCAGGACCGTTCCATGTATGAGCGCACTTCTAAACAACACGGTTCTTCTCGTGGTTAGGGTACTGTCTGTCTGTCTGTCTGTCTGTCTGTCTGTCTGTCTGTCTGTCTGTCTTACAAGGAACAAACACTTCTAAACAACACAGTTCTTCACGTGGTTAGGGTACCGTCTGTCTGTCTGTCTGTCTTACAAGGAACAAACACTTCTAAACAACAGGGTTCTTCTCGTGGTTAGGGTACTGTCTGTCTGTCTTACAAGGAACAAACACTTCTAAACAACACAGCTCTTCTCGTGGTTAGGGTACCGTCTGTCTGTCTGTCTGTCTTACAAGGAACAAACACTTCTAAACAACACGGCTCTTCTCGTGGTTAGGGTACTGTCTGTCTGTCTGTCTGTCTTACAAGGAACAAACACTTCTAAACAACACAGCTCTTCTCGTGGTTAGGGTACTGTCTGTCTGTCTGTCTGTCTGTCTGTCTGTCTTACAAGGAACAAACACTTCTAAACAACAGGGTTCTTCTCGTGGTTAGGGTACTGTCTGTCTGTCTTACAAGGAACAAACACTTCTAAACAACACAGCTCTTCTCGTGGTTAGGGTACTGTCTGTCTGTCTGTCTGTCTGTCTTACAAGGAACAAACACTTCTAAACAACAGTTCTTCTCGTGGTTAGGGTACTGTCTGTCTGTCTTACAAGGAACAAACACTTCTAAACAACACAGTTCTTCTCGTGGTTAGGGTACCGTCTGTCTGTCTTACAAGGAACAAAGAAAGAACACAAGACGGAGGATGCTTCATTATTCCTTCAGATCCAACAGTCCCAACAAAGCTGCACCAAGGAAGCAAATTTGTCTTTGTATAAGTCTCGCTCCTCTCGCTCAAATGGAATCAAAAGAAAGAGCCGCAGGCGAGGGAAAGGTTTTGTAGACCTTCCTTCCTGGACAAGTTAAGCCCCCTTCCAGGGAGCAATTTGTAGTTCCTTAGTGTGCCTCCTGTGTATATTGGTGATCAGACAGGACTGTGTCCTCAACTGGCAGTTAAAAACATTACACGCTGTAAGCAAAGACAGCAAAACAAGCTACCGTCGACTACTACTAAAACAAAGTAACTGCGTTTTTAATAGAAATTGTAACTTTTACAAAAATGATTGACCAAATCACACCAATACTTTCAGTGTAACATTTCAAATGTTATAACTTCAGAACTCATGATCTGTTAGAATAGATACACCTTCTGTCTAGCATACACATGCATACATACGGTATAAGACATAATGCATATTGGTGTATTTTGGTATATTCATACAAACTATTTAGAAAAGCTTTCAAAAGTTAGTGTCAGAAAAGGAAAATTATTATTTGCACAACACGGCCTACAGATGTTCCGTGTGTGTGCGTGTGCATGTGTGCGCACAGTGCACACGTATGTGTCTGTGTTTTGATGTGCTATTTGTGTGCGTGCGTGTGTGTGTGCGCACAGTGCACATGTATGTGTTTGTACATGTACATACATACGTATCTGTATCTGAATGTATCGTTGTATCGGGCATGTCTTACATTGCACATCGGATATACCTCTCCTAGTCCACACAATTCCCTTCATGTGTGCGCGTGTGCGTGTGTGTGTGTGTTGTGCGTGCGTGCCTGCCTGCCAGTGCGGGGGTCATGACTGTTGAATGAAGGTGTCCTCTGACGCAGCCCTTAGTGGGGGAGAGGAGGGGTCAACGTGACAGACAACTCAGCACCTGTCAGCGGCCCTGTACCAGTCATCAGTCAACGCCTCCATATGCTGCCCATTAAAGCTGGACATGTGGGCACCTGGCTGGCAACGTCCATACATCTAGTGACCCCCCTCCACATCTGTTGACAAAGCCTTAATCACATACAGCAGCATGGAGACAGAGCGAGAGAGAGAGAGAGAAAGAGAGAGAGATTTGACAGAGAGAGGGAGAGACAGCAAATAGAGCAGAAAATAAAGGACAAATCTCTCTCACACTGCACCAAAGAGATTGCTTTTGCTCGAATGTGATACCCGCGTTTGCATGCGCGTCGTCGTGACAAGCGCCTGTTCCCGGATCATGCTCATGTGTATGCATAAGCATACGTGGGTGCATGTGTGAAGTGTGTGTGTGTGCGTGCGTGCGTGCGTGCAAAGAGCTCCAAAGGGCATTCTCTTCAAACGGACAGGATTCAAAGAGCAGAGCAGGTTTCAAAAGGAGATGCCACTGAGGGCATTCCAGTTTGAACTGTGCTGGGAAGTACATGTACTCAAGTTCCTACTAGTTAGTACTCAAGTACATGTACTCAAGTACAGTACCTAAGTACAATGTAGAGGTGATTCAGTAAAGTAAATATAGCAAATTGGAAATACTGGGTCCAATTGGAAATACCCCAGTATTTCCAATTTGCTATATTTACTTTACTGAATACTCCACTACATCTCAGAGACAAATGTAGTATGCTTTACTCTGGTACAATTATTTGAAAACGTTATTTGAAAACGTTACTAGTTACTAGATTAATATTGTGCATACATTAACTACTTCAGCCCCTATTCCTGAAGTGCATAGCCTGGGTTTGGGTTTTGAGAGAGAGAGAGAGAGAGAGAGAGAGAGAGGGGGGGGGGGGGGGGGGGGGGCAGACAGCTATGAGAAGCTAGCTCAAAGTTGAAGGAAGGAGGGAGATGAGTGGTTCTGGACAGGTACACACATTCTGGGTGAAGGAAGGACAGGACCAAATGAAGTGAGGGTGAAGGGAACGGAACGACAGAAACGTTAGGGCTTGAGAGAGTGAGGGAGGGGGAGAGAGAGAGAGAGAGAGAGAGAGAGAGGGAGAGGGAGGGAGCACATGAGTGGTGCGCTGCTGCAGTACGTGACCGTGCCTCCCATCACCCTCCCTTTCTTCAGGAGACCAGAGAGGTAAAAGAAAGGAAAAGAAAAGAACGAACGAACACACACCTATGGGAGCGTGCGCTAGCCGGCGGTGGCCCACATACTGTACATACACTGGTACCAGTCTGACCCAGGTGCTGCTTGGAGTGATGGCTAGTGAATTAACGTGTCAGTGACCCACTTGCCCCTGCCATCACGGACTTACGCACGCACGCACGCACGCACACACGCACACACACACACACACAACACACACAACACACACTCCATCACCCACCGCAGCCCCGCTCCAAACACCGCCCAAAGAGAGCATATTAATTATAGATGTACGTGAAATTACTTTCATTACCTCCCCTGCTCGGTGGACGGGACAGAAGCAGGAGTGATGGATGGAAAGGGGTTTCGCTCCCTCCCTCCCCCAAAGTAGTCGACGCTCCTTAACTTACTTTTCCTCGCCTCGCCTTCATCGCCAATTTCGCTCTGCTCTCTTAATTTCACAGTTCACACCTCCTCTTCCTCCTCCTCTCTCTCGCTTACACAGTGGTGTAAGTGGTGTAAGTGCATGTACTCAAATACTGTACTTAATTAGTACAACGTTTAAGTATTTTTTTTTACTTTACTGGAGTACTTCCAATTTTAACTTCTACTCCACTACATCTCGGAGTCAAATTTTTTACTTTTTTACTCTTTGAACTTTAGTTACTAGTTACTTTACTTTGCATCCATTCATCCATCCATCTTCAACCGCTTATAGTCGGGTCGCAGGGGCAACAGCTCCACCAGAGAGCTCCAGACTTCCTTCTCCAGAGCAACATTAGTAACTTCCTCCTGGGGATCCCAAGGCGTTCCAAGGCCAGTGTGGAGATGTAATTCCTCCATCTGGTCCTTAGTCTGCCTGGGGGTCTCTTCCCAGTGAGACGTGCATCGAGGACTTCCCTAGTGAGACGCTCGAGAGGCATCCTAACCAGATGCCCGAACCACCTAAGCTGGCTCCTTTCCAGGCAAAGAAGCAGCGACTCTACTCCGAGTCTCTCTTGTGTGACTGAACTTTTCAACCTATCTCTACGGGAGATACCAGCCACCCATTTAGAAAACTCATTTCGGCCGCTTGTATCCGCGACCTTGTTCTTTCGGTCATGACCCACACTTCATGACCATAGGTGAGAGTAGGAACGAAGATTTCTCGGTAGACAGAGAGCTTTGCCTTGTGGCTCAGCTCTCGTTTCGTCACAACAGTGTGGTACAGCAACTGCAATACCGCCCCTGCCGCTCCGATTCTCTGGCGGATCTCCTTCTCCGTCCTCCCCTCACTTGTGAACAAGACCCCGAGATACTTAAACTTCTTCACCTGGGGTAATGTCTCACAATCCATCGGTTTCCTGCTGAGAACCATGGCCTCAGATTTGGAGATGCTGATACTCATCCCAGCCGCTGTATGGCCGTACACTCGACTGCGCACCGGACCGATGGTGCCATCAGGACCACATCATCTGCCGAAAGCAGTGAAGCAACTCTTAGCTCACCAAGCCATATACCCTCTCCGCCACGACTTCGCCTCGAGATCCTGTCCATGAAAATCACAAACAGTGACAATGCCCTGGTGGAGACCAACCCCCACCGGAAACGAATCAGACTTACTCCCGAGTTCATGGACACAGCTCTCGCTTTAGGTGTACAGAGATTGGATGGCACTCAACAAGGTCCCCTTCACAGCCTCACCCCATACTCCCACAGCACCTCCCACAGAACCTCCCGAGGGACCCGGTCATATGCCTTTTCCAAATCCACTAAACACACGTAGACCGGATATACATACTCCCAGGCCTTCTCCAGGATCCCTGCAAGAGTAAAGATCTGGTCACAGTTACTTTGCAGATTTTGATTATTATTATAAAACATTACCCACTTCTTTATATAGCCTACTTTGGCTATTTGAAAATAGCCAATCTACAAGCTTGCAATGTGTTGTGCCCAAACGCGTGGTGTCAGGGCATTCCACATTTTGGTGGCAGAGTAGTAGAATTAATTTTCCCATGCTTGTTCCATATTTGGGTATTACCAGATCGTTGTCGCTCCCTCTAGTATTGTGGTGTGGCTCCCACAGTCCATGCCACGCAAACTGCCGTGCAGCCAGCCTCATGTGAGCATTTTCTACCTATAGGTGCAATATGGATTGAATGAAAAACTGCCCATCTAAAGCCCATGGTGGGTACCACAAGGTTAACTGGTGAAGACTTTGCACAAGACGAAGGTACCAAGGGTGGCATTTCCAAACTGGATGTCTGTCTCCCAGCTGTAGGCTCATGATCCCGTCCGTGTAGGCCTGGACGGCAGCATGGCCAGGCAGGTGTAAGTGAAGCAGCTCTACGAGCTGTAAAGGCAAGGCTGCTCTTCATCCTTCAATCTTCAATTAGATCATGAGACTTATGTGAAAACCAATTTTGTCCCGAGGAAAAGCCACGGAATCTCCACGAAAAGCATAGGTCACTATAGAGATCATCCTCTGTGGAGCAAAACCCCCAAAAATTAATTTCATGTGATTTAATGAAAAAGGTCATACAATACCATAACGCCCCAAAATACAACATGTGACATTATATGTCACAAAGAAATGTCACGGCGGCTTGTGTGGACATGGGACAAACATGGCATGTATGCGTCTGATGATGTTACGGCCCTTTAAAGTAAACTAAACATAGATTCATAAGAAAAAGTTTCAATTTTGACCGTAAGTAACAATATGCTTATGGACTCCATTCTATGCTATGGGGGCTACTGGGGACACGGGCAATTCTGAAAATAGCCCTCGTGGCCAATAATTTGGGATACAAATTAATTAAAGTAAGAAAAGTATTTTTGCAATAAAAACAGCAGCATATTGTACTATAAAGTAAAGAATGATCAACTGGCAGTGTGTTAATTAACCCATTCAAACCGTGAAAGTTTAATATAATAGTTTAATGCTGTGTTTCACCTTTACTAACTGATAAAGGCTAACACACAAAGACACCTTGCAGGGTGAGACTGTCTGAGTGATGGAGTAGAAGTCTAATGATCAGACTCTCGGTACAGAAAATCCATGTTTAAGTCCTGTTCCTCCTACAGTTCAATGCTGGAGTACTGTGACATTTTCAAGGCGAGAATAAAAATAAAAAAAAACTGAAAACACCTTCTGAGGGCCCAAATGTGCCTTGGGATTTGAACTTGGAATCTCTGTGCTGAGAGTCTAGACTACTAATACCATCACTCAGTTTCTCTCAACTCTCATCTCTTAAGACACTCTTGAAGAAGTGTTCACTTGTATGAATAGCATTCAGTTGAAATACTGCAGAATTTAAGAACAACTCAAAAGCACTGAGATAGAAATCCGCGGTAGAACAGGAAATCTACATAATGCAGCTTTAAATGCTGAAGTATTTGTTTGGTCATACAAAGTATTATTAAGGGAACCGTTACTGATTTATACTGTCATACGTCGTAGGAAAAACGGCCGATCTGCAAGCTCACGACTCGTTGCGGACGCTGCGCGCTATGGGCGTGTAGATCTGCAATTTTTTTCCGCCACATGCCGCCGCCATAATACTGAAGACTCTAACTTTGGCATTACTTTGGCAGCTTCTGCTTGCCCCGCCGTGCACGCTCCTCCTGGCCCTATCTAATCTGTTTCTCCTGCAACATCCCGTTCAATCTCTGCTGCTGATAGATGTCGCTGCTCTTTGAGCCCTCCGGGACCGCGCTCGCCCGCCTCCGCTGTCTCCCCGGCGCTTCTCTTGTGTGCAGGACCACTCCGAATTCATCAGACCTCCCCGCTATTGTAAACAACGGAGATGTGAACTACATCTGTGATCCAAAGGTCAGGAGAAAGAGCCATGCTCAACTCATCAGACTGCTGTCCTCCTCGCGTCCTGGTTTTTACTTAACCACTAGTAGTATTACAATGGCAAATCTACAAGCTCACACCGCGGCGTGCTGTGACACGTTGAGGAGCTTGTAGATTGCAGATGACACGCAGAAATGTCATTATAAATGGTTTACTATAACGTGGTATTATTCTTAAGCATTATCAGACAGACTACATAATTATCCCTGGACACAAACACAATAAACACCCCATCTGGTCCGAATTCCTCAATTATCTTCAATCGTGATTTCATAAAGTGATTCTCCTCATCATCCATAAGCCTGATTCAATAACGCACGCACGCACGCACACGGAAATGTGTGTATTATTATAATTTTAAAATTTTGTCATTTGTCCAGTAATTTCTTTACACCAATAAAAACAAATGTAAAGCATTATCAATCATTGAGTGCTTACTCTTATGTTACGCAGATTATAATGCATTACAAGTACAGTATGTTTATAATTTATTATAGACATTGGATTCTTATAAAGTGTTATGATATGATTGTGCTTGGTGTTTGGTCTATCATGTTTGGACAAGGATTGATGTCCAATTACGTTTACGCACTTTCAATTTGTGCCAACTCTTAACAAGAGCTGACAGCAAACTGAGGACTGTCAATTAATGTTGCTAAATTGGTCATGTATTTTAATTACGGTGTTTCACATTAGGTGGAGCCACCTCACTTTATTTCACTGTGACAAGCATGGCTGTAGTTTTGCGTTTTCACCTTAATTGCAGTCGTCACTGAGTAAAATGAATATTTACTGTGGTATAAGAGGGAAACCAGGCCAATGGTAAACTAAACAGTACATCTGTAGTTCTACAACACCAGTGCATATTTATTAACTTGATCTCAAAGTTCTTCTGGAATGATGGCAAATTGTAAAACCACATGTGCAGCTTTTCCATTCAATAATCCCTGGTAAGTAGTTTGTACCCTAGAAGTAGAAAGCAATTACTGCACCTGGTCCCCTTGTGTCAGACCTACACCCCTCAACATACATTTTCTTTCATACGTCTGTCTACCGCTAATGTGCCTCTGACCATATGACATTGCAGCGACAATGAAAATACGACACAGCAAAGAGAAACATACTTCCCAAAGGCATGTTTCTGTCATTTTTCTTGTTCACCTGCACTCTCCAACTAACATTGTCTTGTCACCCAGCCGACCTCCGGACCCCCCAGAGACCTGGAGGTCTTTCTGCCACGGACAATGGAGGACAATGGCCTCAAGGCGGTACACGAGGGGAGGGGGTGGCCACTGGAACTGAAACTGGTTCTGGTGCTATTTTTTGGGTGACTATATTCGAGTGCCCAAAACGTTGCCAGAGTTTAAAAGATGCGTAAAATAACCATCAATGGCATAACAAGGTTTTTAAGATCCGTGAGGAACTTGAAGAACCATATACTAAATAAATTGGCTCTTTGGTGTAGTTGGTGGTTCTTTGTGGAACAATACAATAGCCTTTAAAAGAATCATTTTGGAACCATTATTCTTGCTGTGTAATGAGAGATTCCTGGACACAGCGGCCATCGCCTTGTCTCAAGGGTACTTTACCAGCATGGTACACCAGTAGCAACCAGACCTTGGATAGCACTTGTTTATGGGACATGAAGTGGTGTGTGTTTGTGTGTGTGTGTGTGTGTGTGTGTGTGTGTGTGTGTGTGTGTGTGTGTGTGCGTGCATGCGTGTGTGTGTGTGTGTGTGTGCAGCTGATTTGCTGAGCGCAAAGACTGCATGCAGCTCAGAGCACCATCATGGAAAATCCGATCCTTGCTTCATTAGGTACCCAAGACGCTGACATTTTCAAACTTGTTCACTTTTCTGGGTGCATGGGTGCATGGTAAATCTCGATTTGACACCACCTCTCTTGTCTTCCGAGAGTCACTTACTTGCCCCCGTTTTAATGTGGATGGAGTGTGAAGACATGCTTTTGTCTTAGCTGACTTGAAGATATCAAAGAAATTAAATTAGAGCACCTATAGGCTATTTCTTCACACCAGTGTCCTATCAAGATGAAATTACCGCCCGCATACAGCACAAGATGAATCGTCACTGCCAAGTAGAAAACTTTTATGTCCAAAACGGATTCTTTTCAGAAATGGACAAAAGTGCCAATGGATCCAATGTATTTATTGTCTCGCCCCCCTAGGGACCGGGAGGTCCGCGGCGAGACGTCTGTGCTATACTATGTTAACATTTTTAACCAATCACGTCGCTTAGTTTCCTGTCTGTTTTTGGAAGTTGGCCTTCCTCTGAAAAGTGTGGTGTTCTGCTCCGCCCATGGCGATTGTGAAGAGTTGTTGGTGATTAAACTGCATTTAACACTACAGTACATTTTACTGAAATAATAAAGCACAACAAAACTACGGTTTATGGAAAAGGTTCTTTTTTTATAGACAATCATAAGCACAATTGGTAAGCATGGGCACTTCATAACACATGTGTATCATATACCTTCGAGCCAAAAGCTCATGACAGGGTTCTTTTCTTTCTAAATAAAAACCGAAAATTAATTTAAAAAAATAAAATTAATTAAATGTTTGCGCCGTCTGTGAAGCCTCATTTATTAACCGTGTCCTCGGACTCGGACATGGCGAGGAATGCCGCCAAACAATTATACTAGCCAATCACAGACGTGCAAGTTTGCAGACACATAGGCTGAGTAACACCAAAATAACACCAAAAGTTACTCTGAGTAAGAGTAACACCAAAATATACATTTATAAACATGTACCCCAAAATCACGAGTCTTAATGTCCACTCGCATGCAACTCATAGTATTAGTTTTTAGGACAAATGTTTTTAACCCCTGTAGCACTTTGAGGTTTGTGAAAACGTAAAGTGCGTTATAAATAAAATGTATTACTATTATTATAATTATTATTATCTGAAATGTCTAGGAATCTTTAGACACAACTGCAAGACCACAGCCACCGAGTGGTGCAATTGAGTGACATTACTCAACTTGTAAAAGGCAAGGCAAGGCTTTTAAGCCATTAAGACCGATTCTACAAATGTCTCAAATTGTAACACTCCACCACTCCCATTCCTCCCATAAACCATCATTATATATATTAGGCCACAGAACCCGATCTTAAAAGGTTCTGTGCCAGGGCAAAATATATAGTTTTGCCCTATTTTAGTTACATTTGGTGGATGGTGGGACTTATTTAAAAATGCTAAATGCTAAAAAAAAAAACCTAAAAAAAACAAACAAAAAGAAAACACGATTTCTCGTGCCACGATATGAGCTTGTAGATCTGCTATTTTTGAACAGCCAAAGTATAAAATAATGGTTAAAATGTTTACACAGATGCTTTCCCGATTTTAACGGGTCAATCGAACGGAATCTTTTTTTATTGACATCAATGGCAGGACTAAGCAGAACATGTAGGCAGCTGCATTCTTGAAAATGGATGGGGGATTACCGGTACGTTTCTTTTACACAACATATACGTCATTTCCTTCATTAGGATATCGATGGGGTCAATGTGCTGGGTCATTTTAACACACCGCAATCTGGGTCAAACCAAACATCATGCTGAAATGTTGCTGTAGTGTACAATGCACGCACAGAATGAAAAGAAACAGTGCGTGTACACACAAACAAAAACCTACGGGTATGCCAAAATAAGCGATGTCTTACACCAGGGTTCCCCAATTAATTTTCCTCAAGGGCCATATTTTGACTAGGGTACCAGGCTGGGGGCCGAGTCCGCACGCACAAGGTCGAGGTCTTGCCCTGAAAATGAATTTTCAGGGCAAGACCCCATTTGAAAAGGATGCCCAGTTTGACATGCATAGGCTACTGACCCCCATTTAATGCCATTTATATCTGGGACCCCATGAAAAAAAATATATAAAAAAGAACCTTTTTAAAAAAAAAATCTTCCAGGGGCCACAAGGGGGCGCTCCGCGGGCCGCAAATGGCCCGCGGGCCGCCTATTGGGGAACCCTGTCTTACACAGTATACGTGTGTAACACCTCAAGCCGGCCCCTGAGTGTCGTCTTCCGTTGACAAAAAAGACGAGATTCACAGTGATTCATTCTTTAGCAGCTCACAATCACAGGATAAGACAATCCCAAACACTATATAAATATGCCTTTAGTAGCATAACATAATTGGCAATTACATGATTAGAAATCGTTGGCCCGTGCAAATTAGATCGTTATAAAGCCTGCAATGTACAACTGTAAAGCTAATGCCACCCTACACTGGCTGTACGTCGACATTTAACGTACTGCACATGATACTATTATTATCATTATTAGGGCATGCCTCCTGGTAGAGATGTGGCCTTTATTTATTTTAAGGTGTATTTTTGGTATTTTTTTTATGCCTTTATTGATAGTACATTAGATAGACAGGAAATGGGGAGAGAGATGGAGAGTGACAGGCAGCATAGGCTGTCAACCCTGCGAGGTGCTGTCAGGCTACATTGGAGCCTAGGTGACCAGACTGCTAGGCCAGTGGTCCGGGCCAGATGTGGCCTTTCTAGTTTTGTTTGTGTCAACTGAAGTTGATGCTAAATTAAAACAACTAGCCCTTACCCGTTGTGAGATATTGCCACACACCCCCCCCCCCCCCCCTTGTGGCCCCTGGAGGTACTGCGCCCTGGGTGCGTTTTCGCATTTTTAATTCACTAATAAATTCATTATTAATTTATAATTTGTTAAATTGGAAAAAGGGCTTCGTTAAGACCTCCATATTATTATGGTCAATGCCTGTGTGAAAAGTGGGCGCGATTGGTGCAGGCGGTGAGGAGATAACGCAGTGTTTCTGACAGACATTCAGACAGACATTGACTGAATTATAGTATGATGATGATATGATGATGATGATGATGATGATATTTGAGGTAGAAAGCATGCAAGTAAAAGGCATGGAACAAAAAAACAAAAAAAACTAGATTCCGTACCTACATGCGAATCACGGTTTGCTTGGCATTTCTGTGACCTCCGGCCTCGGGTCAACCTCGCTAGTCAGCGTCCATTCTTCGGGGACGGCGGCCTCTCCTCTGGCGTCGGGCTCCGTCTCGTCCCCGGCTGCCGTCTCCCCAGACTGTCTTTTCTCCTCGAGCTCCGAGTCCGGGGCTCTCTCTTCGACATGGAGATCTTTGGCCAGGTGGTCCTCCTGCCCCTCTTCCTCTTCCACGGTCCTTTGCTTGTCCGTCATGTGGTAGTTGTATGCGTTCATGACAAAGAGAAAGAGCCCACCGCACAGCGTCACCGAGCCACACATGATGTAGATGTATTTGTAGTCATGGAAGATGTCCACCAGCGCCCCTGTGTGGAGAGGGAGTATGGTTAGGATTTGTATAGCACGCACTTTGTCGCCGCTGTCAGGCATGAAACCTCTTATCTCCCTATTCCTCACCTTTTCTTTTGGAGGGGGGGGGGGGGGGGGGGTAAATTAACACCCCTACTTGATCATACTACAGCGTCCAACAAAAGCATCACAGTTAGCTGATATGCAAGCTCGAAACGCCGCACGGAATGAAGCTCGTTTAAAAGATGAAACGAAACACAGATTCTGAGACAGTGAAAGCAAATAGGAATGGGTGATGTTCTGCTTCTGACCATAGAGTATATATATAATAGAGACTGAACTGGCGCGAAGCTCCGCCCCCCCAGCTATTCATGTCAGTGGAAGTTGCTCAGTGGCGTTTTGAAGCACCCGGAAGACTGCCGGAAGTCCCTCCCAGGACCTCAACTTTGAGGTCCTGAGTGACGTAGGGCAACTGAGCGCTCAACGTTAAAGCCCAGCTGCACGGGGTTTCCCGGTCATGAATCCACGGGTCCGCCTGTAGTCCCTCCTCCTACCACTAGGACCCAGAGCTTCAACGTTGGAAAGTCTGCCTGCCCCCTTGCTTCTGACCCTTAGCACCTACTAACTACAAGGATCTACAACACCTACGTCTAGTCTTTGTTCTGCTGTAGAACGTTTTGGCACATTGGGTGAGTAAGCATGAGGACAAAGGACACAACAACATCAAAAGATTAATTTGGAGTTTTCAGCCCGGTCTGGGACACCGCTTAGAACCACTGTGTAGAAAGGCAGGGGAACCACTACACAATATTCCCGGTTAAGACCTTAGGACAGTTCTTTATTTCAAACCCCGACCACAAGACATTTCCAATCTGTATTTCTGTAGTGTCTATGACACGGTCAAAGGTTATACGACATGCCTTTCAAACTCAGATTTAGTCTTTGTGTGTGTGTGTGTGTGTGTATTGGGGGGAGGGGGCCATTCAAGATCCATGTAGGTAATGGCAGAGAGCCATTACACCCAAAAGAGGACCCTCTCCTCCCAGCCTCTGCAGGGAAGGCAATTTGGACAGCTGCTACTGGAACGAATCAGGGTAGACGAGGCCCAATTTCAGAGCGCCATAAATATCCAGCCCAAGTCTGCAGAAAAAGTGACAAATGTGGTTCAGATTTAAACCTCCAGCTTTTCTGAGTATTAACCCCAGCCAGCCAGCCAGCCAGCCAGCCAGCCAGCCAGCCAGCCAGCCAGCCACAGCCCCTTGCTTCCATGCAGCGATCGATTAGCAAGCCTCGCTATCTCTATCTGCACACACTCTACAGCACATGCATGAAGGTCTGCCCATCTCACTGCTGTATTACAATCTCACACAATGATACAACCCTCCGGGTCTTATTGATCCCCGTGCATCTCGTACTGATATCTGAATCATTCTGTGCACAGATTAATATGTGCACGGTACACTGCCTTTTGGTCTCCGAAAATTGCAAACAATCCTTGGTGTCTAGGGTGAGAGAGAGAACTTGTATTCCTGGTGAGACTTATTCACTGCGGAAAGAATGTCAGAAAACTGCAGCACATTTTAACCATTTGCTGCATGAAAAGTTTGAAAACCTTAAACAACAACACAATAAACACGGACTCGGATGAGTTATGCTGCTCAGCAATCTTTGCAGAAAACGTTTTAAATGTTAAGGTTCAACTAGCAGTTCCAGTTAGGACAACGTCGAAAAAGTTTAACCTGCAACACAATTTTATGCACTGTGTAGTGAGGGTCCCTACTTCATCTCTCTCTCCGCTAAAGGGGTCCTTGGCCTGAAAAACGTTGAAGACCCCTGGACTAGAGCAATGTAAAGGGGACAGACGCCCTCAATCCTCATCTGATACCAACAACACACAGCCCCAAGCTTACTTGCTTATTAGCACTTCAAGTATAAATACCCTCCGCCAACCTAGTCCCCATATATGGGGGACATGGGGAGAGCAACGGACTTGAACTCATGCTTCCTTCATGCCTTAGTGTCCAAGTTGCTCCTTTACACCTGACAGGGGGGAGTTTCCCTGGTTGGATGTAGCACGTGGAAGGAACACGTTATTCCAACCAGTTCCTTTCCCCTCCATCAGGCACCCCGGCTGGCCAGGGGGAGGCAGTTTAGAGACCAGGATTACTGCATGTTTTTGTGAGGGTACCTACCTACTCTAGGGGACACGGGGAGAACATGCAAACTCCACACAGAAAGGCCCTTTCGCCAACCCCGCCTCGGGTATGGGCACTGATGATGCGGAGGAGGAAACATGCCGCCAGCACCCACAGCGTCCCCAACGGGAATCGAACCCAGGACCTTCTAGCTGTGAGGTGACAGCACTACAAACCTTTCCACCGTGCCCCATATACTTGCACTTTTTGGTATGACTTGAAGACAAAAGGTGAGAAAACCATCGGGATTAGATAAACCCATTGAAACTTAATGATCAAGTCTTCTTTTGTGTTAATTTGTGTGTAAGCATGCACTACAGCAGGGGTCACTTTCCAAACCACCTCGATGCAGGCAACGTCAACTGATTGATGGCATTCGTCCGGTGGGCGTATATGCCAATGACCGTCACCCTCATTAACGACAGCCCTTGATTGGCCGAGCAGTAATTAAGTCCATCTGGCGGAGTCACCTCTTTTATAATGTATTCACAGCGTAATTAGGGCCCAGGTACAGGACTTTAATGGCTGGAGTGGAGTCCGAACTGAGCATCATTAAACACCCAAAGCAAAAGGCTAATTACGCCCAATTACCTCACTTCCTTCTAATTGGGATGACCCGGAGGTTCTGTGGGGCAGTAACAAGCTCGGCCGGTATAGGGGAAGACGAACAAAATGATTGTGCCCTCTGGAGGAGGGTAGGCGTGGATAGGCCCTTCTTTACCCCCATTAAATGAGGGCCCAGAACGGGGTCGCTGCAGACAAACCAGGGGGCCTATAAATTCCCACCTCATTAAAATGTAGGATGGGAGCAGTGTTGCCATGCTTATTATACGTGACTTTGGCCTTGTTTTGCTGTGAACTTTCTTGTAAATATTGCTAGTTGCAGATTGTTTTTTTAGGGGGGCTTGTTTCTAATGAGTATTTTATTATTTATGTATTTATTTTTATTATTGTTAAACCAGTGGTTCTCAAACATTGTTATGCCAAGAACCCCCATGTTCACAGACTCCCATGTGAATATATTTTTTGCCAGGAACTCCCTGGTGTATTCAGTGAAGGCACTGTGAAGGTAATGTAACCATGTACAGTAGCAGTCCTACACATTTGTTTAGACTTCATTCTTCTTAATTTCTTACTTAATTCAAGAGACATCCAACCACTTACAAATTAATACAGATTATGGTCTTGCATTGCCAGACAACTGGAGATCTCTGTCTACCGATGTCTGGGGATTAAATAAGATAGTTGCTAGAACAGCGGCATGCACAGCCGATAACCAAAAATATCTATATGAGAAGCTATGCTCAAGCAGGTCTTTTTGATTGAAAGGTGATCAGATCAGATTGGGCTACTGAGATGATCAATTGAGATTAAAAATAAAATAGCCATTCATGTTGCTATTGCTCACCGAAAAGAACGAATATTAACACTGTCCAACAAAAACAACCATTCACATTCACACGTTTGATAAAATCACACCCGTGTGAAGTGAGTGGTGCAACTCTGTGTGGGGGTCCCACTCCCTGGGGGGTCCCCGGAAGTCCCAGACCCAAAGGACCACGGCCAGGGTGCCGGCACGGTTCCGGCGAGCCGCCCCACGTCCGAAACTAGAGAGTTACCATGTGGGGGTCTCCGGGGAGTCCCCGGAACATCCAGACCCCCAGGAACACGTCCAGGGGGCCGGGATGATTCCGGGCCTTTCCGGCGAGCCCCTCTACTGTACTGTACTGTACTGTACTGTACTGTACTGTACTGTACTGTACTGTACTGTACTGTACTGTACTGTACTGTACTGTACTGTACTGGCACACTGTACTGGCACACCCAAAATCATCATATATACAGTTAATATGTGCGTGTGTGGTGAAAAACAACCATGCTATTTTCGTGCTCAGACCCAGGCACCCGCCCAGCCACCCAACCACACACATAGCTCCGTAAGGGAGTGGTTGCACCACTCAAAAAACAGACAACAGTATTGAGAATGAGTTCTAAAAGAAACGCAGAGAGACATGCCATTCCAATGCCATGATAATTAATGGAAGAAGAGAATGTTTTTTTTTCCATCACGTTGAATGGAAAATGTATCTCGTCTCATCTGCAACAATTGCTCACGGCTAGCGACGAAGGGGAACTTGATACAACACTGTCTGACAAACCATTCATAATAACTTTTCCAGTGAACTGAACTGAGAAATAAAACAGTAAAGGATGAGAAGGTTCAACTTGCAACACTGTGACAAAGCCGGTTGCTAAAATGCATGTGTTCACTGCAACCTCCAATCGTGTGTCCTGTCCTGTTCTCACGAAACTCAAGAAATCATTTAGGGGGATGGCGGCGAGTTATTCAACGAGGCATTGCTTTATCCTGCCAAGAATGTGTTGTGGACATTTTAAGAACAAGAGTCTGAAATCATGAATATGATCAACAGCCTTTAGCTGTCCAGGAGAACAGTCACACTGAGATGTGAGGGGATTTCAGAGGACTTGGATGCATCAATGAAAAGGGACATCAAATCCTGGGTGCATTTCCAATAGACACTACTCATGTTACCCTAACCCAATTTTCATCTGAATGGTGTTTGATGACCATCTATAATTACATGCATTTGGCCGCCGACCCTTGATTGATTGATTGATTGATTGATTGAAATATTTATTAACAGTTTGCAGAATTACAATACAATTCAAGCACAACTCAATACAAAGACTGTTAACTGTGAGTGGACGACCCAATAAAGCATTACACTTGTTTACAAGAGGGTTCACCTTGTTCAATTCATCAAAAAAACCCATCTATCATTACATGCATTTGGCCGCCGACCCTCATCTCAAACTATTTTGTTCCAGGAATGGACCCCCAGAAGCAAACATTTGAGTTTAAAGTGTTGGCTTTAAAATAATATATAATAATAATAATTGCACACATTTTCACTATTTAAAATAAAGCTAATCTACAAGCTCCCGAAGTGACACACTATGAGATGTATATCTGCTATTATTTATAGCCACAATAAATTGAATAATGTTTTTATATCACCATTGATTACCATGGATAAAGTGCAATACTGAAATGTTTTCTTTTATTTTTATTTTAGCCTTTGCCCCTTTGGTAAATGTTATAACCTTTAACTCTGCAAAAACCTGATGTACCATTCGGGGTGGAAGGTTAAAAGAGAAGGAGGTTATGCTGGGACCTTCGTTATCCTTAACAGCTTCTCAGCTTGTAAAAGTTGTCCCATAATTTGTGTGGAGGACAAATCGTCCACTGAGCGTGCCCCGAAAGCAGAAGTGGTGAGCGAGCGTGGCCCGGCTTATTTACAGCAGTAAATAACTGTGACCAATTACTAGTCTTCTCCGGGACGCTTGTATGCCCTGGGCCGCCCCGGCTCGCCGACGCTAATCCAATTCTGTGGGAATGTCTCCTTACAATAATGACACCCTGGAAAGCGGCAGAGAGGCGGAGAGAGAGAGAGACTTCTCCGTGCTATTATTCTCATCACAACTTTGGAGTAAATGGTGCTTTTCCTGTGCTGAAGCGATAAGAGATCTCCCCAACGTATAAACAACTGTGGGCCGAGCATAGCTGAGTGGGTAGAGAGGCCGTCTGGGAATTGAAAGGTCGTCAGTTCGACCCTCGGCTCACCCACTATTTCCGTGTCGAAGTGTCCCTGAGCAAGGCACTTAACCACTAACAGCTCCCCCCCCGTGCCCTCAATGAGCCATCTGCTGGGTGAAGCAGTGAAAGCAGTTTTCCTTCCCCGAGGAAACAGCCAAAACGGCATTGCGCTTAAGCCAGCTAGGGTCACATTCTGCACCTGGCTTAGCTCATTGATTCTCAAAGTATACTCATCCCATAACTGTGAGTGTACAAATGGGGCCCTTTCGGTCCCATTTGTACACTACAAATGGGGCCCATTTGGTCCCATTTGTACACTCTCAGAGTTACAGGCCTTTAAGAGTCCATTTCAATTTTAAAACCCCTTCAAGGTAACGCTGAGGGTCCACTGGCACAACCCATTCCTTTGAAACATTATTGGCATGACATACCTGGACTCACTCAGCTCTATAACAGCTCATATTAGGTTAGGCTAGGAGTACTGCTGCTGTACCTGTAGGACTCACTCAGCTCTATAACAGCTCATATTAGGTTAGGCTAGGAGTACTGCTGCTGTACCTGTAGGAATAACGACAAATAAACCTTGATTCTTAATAGCCTGATGTCCCACTGGTGGGTTATGACGTCATTTAACATTTGCAAGGGGCTTGCATTAGGAATGTCCCCCCCCCCTAATTCAATAAGAGGTGGATAGCCGTGGATTGCTTTACAATATCTAATCGTGAGCATTGACATTTTGCAAATGTCATCTGAGAATACCTTATGTACTCATTGTACTGTCAGCTCAATTGAATCTATAGATTCAATTGAGCTGACAGTACAATGAGTACATAAGGTATTCTCTGATGAAGGCCCATAGCGGAACGCATAAGCGCTCCTTTTTTGTGTGTGCCAATAAAGCAATGGAAATGTGACACCGTATGAAAAACCCATGCAGAGCAGGTCGCTCGTTAGAGAGAGAGAGAGAGAGATAGGCCTACGAGAGAGCTGCAGGTGACGTCACCCCTCTTTCCTGTGTGAGTCGTAACAAATTATTTGAATGAACAGTATAACACTTACACATACGTGACATGACATACTATGATGGACCGGTTCACTTCACTCGTTTGGGTTGTGTGCGATGCACTGCGGCAGTGTACTCCGCTCGAAATGAATGAATCTCATGTGCTCATTTTAGTTTTGATATAGGCTACTTCAACTTCGTTGTGCGGCGGCGGTACCGCACACCCAAAATAGCCGCTCTACAAGCTCACAACGCATCGCCTGCGATGCGTTGTGAGCTTGTAGATCTGCTATAATTCTGTGTGTACAGCGCACTGTGCACGCCTGCACAGCACCGGGCTACAATTAAGAAAGATTTGGTGCAGATGTGCTCATTGCGCTGATGACGGTCGAGGTTCAGAGCCTCAGAACGTAGAGTCAAAAAGGCAGGGGCTAAGGCGCCCTTTCATAAGCAACACATTGATGAACAACAGAACAACAAGCTGATGGTTTCAGCAGGAGTAGACAGTAGACACAGGAGAGCAGGTACCAATGCTTTTTTTTCTCCTTTTTTGGGTCAACCCGCGGGAACTGTGGGCAACGCCGGCCCGTGCATCACTACTACACAGTAATAGCGGTTGTGTAACGCGTATGCGAGTATGTCTGCGTCGGCAGCTCTTACCTGCAGCAGGGGGTCCCAGCAGCATGGGGCAGCACTCCAGGATGGTGACCATGCCCACCGCTCTGGGAAAGCGCTCGGGTCCCATCAGGTCCATGAGGCACTCGAATATCAGGGCGAACACCATGCCGAATCCGATGCCAAAGAACGCCGCGTATATCACCAGGCCCGCGTAGCTGGTGGCCAGAGGGCACAGCAGGTGACACGTGCCGGTGAAGACCATGGCGAAGCTGAGGAAGTACTGGACCCGGGGGCGGACCCACTTGGAGTTGGCCAGCAGGCCCGAGCCGGGCCGGGCGAACATGTCCACGAAGCCCATGACGGAGAGCAGGTAGGCCGCCTGGTACTCTTCCACGCCGCAGCTGACGGCGAGCGACGACAGGTATATGATGGGGGCGTAGGCCGTGAAGAAGAAGAACATGTTGCCCACGAGGTAGATGACGAAGCCTCGGTGCTTGAAGAGGGAGAAGTCCATGAATTTGTTGACGCAGCCCATGCAGCTTCCTTTCAGCTTGGTGTTGGTGCCGTTCGACGCCGGCGGCTCCTCCGCGGGCGGGTTTCCGCGGGCCGCGATGGGCCGCATGAGGGCCCCGGCCACGCAGCAGTTGAGCAGCACCGCCCCGAGGACGAGGAGGCTGCCCCTCCAGCCGAATTGGTGCAGCAGGAACTGGTTGAGAGGCGCCAGGAAACACAGGAAGACCGGACTTCCCGCCATGGCCAGCCCGTTGGCTAAGGGACGTCTGGCCCGGAAGTACTTGCCGATGATGGTGACGGAAGCATTGAGGTTGAAGGCGAGCCCGAAACCTGGGAGTGAAAAGAATTTAGATGAACCACTTGAAGTCTTGTATACTGTATGCTTGCTTTGTTATACTGTGTATGACAAATAGCCGATCTACAAGGTCACAATGTATCATATTGCTAACTTCTAGATCTCTATTTTTGGTTTTAGTTTTTTGTTAAACAACTTAGAACCATTTAGAAAAATATTAACAATATGCCGAAAATAGGGAGGAATGCCTGAAATAAATGCTTAAACATGTAGCTAGGTGTAATGTTAGAGACCACAGAAGTGAACCTTTCAAGCCTGTTTTCTCAACTCGCTGTTTCTCTGCAAGACATTACTCTATAAGCCATATCTCCAAAACTGGAGGGTCAAACTGAACAACCAATATGTCAATTTGAAGCTATGATTCCCTGCTTTCACATGACAAAAAAATGAAAATTCAAAAAAATCCAATGGCAGTCCCTCAGTCAAATTTAGTCACATATATATATATATATATATAATTAATAAATAAATAAATAAAAACAGGGATAACACTGAGAAGTGTTCCAAAATGATCAAAGCTTGAGTTGGCTATAGTATAGAGCGTCGCAGTCCCGCCCCCTTTCATGACGACGCCAGGCCCAGGAAATAATTCCCAATGCATTTTTCCCATAGACATTTCAAAAAGTATTTATTTGAATACCTTTTAAGCATCGTACAAAGCCAACTCGAGTCGTGGCAAATCATGACCGTAACCTGCTGTTTTCTTGTTCTTTCTAATTATTTGTTCGGCCCGAAAAATTGTGTTTGTTGTCATGATTTCTCACAACTCGAGTTGGCTTTGTACGACGCTTAAAAGGTCTTTAAATGAATACTTTTTGAAATGTCTATGATGAAAATGAACGGGGAATCATTTCCTGGGCCCTGGTAAGGGGCGGGACTGCGACGCTCTATATGATCAGCCTGAGCGCTGGTACCACACTGGACTGGTACACGTCCAATTAAATGTAGGCTCATTCTGCCGTGGTTCCATCTCGTTTCACATTTGCCAACTAAAGTCTCATTATGGGGAAAGCTGGAATGGTTTTAAGAAACGTAATTCTCCATTTAAGTGCTAATAAATTAAGATCGTCTTGGCAATTTGTTCAGTAACATTCCCTTCCACGTAAAAAAGTTCAACGTAATAGGATTTTGCCCAGAAAATGAGCACCTAGCTGCCCAAATGAGTCTCTTATAATAGATGAAGGGCTACAGGTAGCCCTTTAGGCTGCTGTATTCCATCATCCTGAAGCCTCTTAATGTTGTTCCATGACTAACTATCCTCCTCCCAACATTCTTTCTGAGACATGATTTTGGCAAGTTTCAGAGCTTTTTGTTGAAGAAAAAAAAGACCAAACCAAGTACAGAACCAATCGTCAAGTCGTAATTAATGACTAATGTTGTTCCATGACTAACTATGCTCCTCCGAACTTTCTTTCTGATTTTGGCAAGTCAGTTTTCTTTTTGTATAGAACATACTTTGTGAAGACATTTCCAAAAGGAAATCAGGCGTCTTCAACAGGGGGTCCTCAGAGTTATGACAGAGGGCTGCCAAATCTTTGTGTGAAATAGGACTTTATTATATTTTTTTCATTAATAACATGAAACCTACTATCCCTATTGTGGGGGGAACATTCGCCGAATATACATTAAAGACATTAAAGCTCACAACGTGCCTCATGGCGTGTTGTGAGCTTAAATATTGTCTATTTTGTTGAAGAACGAAAGACCAGACCAAGGACAGAGCCAATGGTCAAGCCGTGTGTGTGTGTGTGTGTGTGTGTGTGTGTGTGCGTGCGTGCGTGCGTGCGTGGGGGGTGCATGCAGGTACGTGTGTGTATGCTACTGTAAGTGAAGCAGCACAATGCCTACGTGTCAGTGTGCCAGGGACCAGGGGACCAGAGAGAGAGCAGGGCGCGCGTGCTGTGCGGCCCCGGGCACCACACGTGGCCTGGCCACTCGCCGGCCCTATTAATCCTCGGCGCCACCCTGTGGCAGGGTAATGAGCCTCACAGGGTGTCAGCGAACCCCCATGTGAGGAGGAGGAGTGTTGACGAGATGGGAGCCTACGGGAGAGGACAGAGGAGGGGCCGTGGAAGACCACGCTCTCTGGGATTAGGGACAGCTCTGTCTTAATTACCGTCCTGGCCGCAGCCCCCCTTGCTGCTCCAGAAGCCAGGGCACACGCCCTGGGCCCAGGCAGAGCAGACCAGCTCAGCCAGGGGAACCGGACATATACAGCAGCGGCCCACAGAGAGCCTGACAGAGGGACCCCAGCGGGCCTTCGTCAGGACACAACTAGTATCGTGTCACCAGGCATTCCACCACAGAAAAAAGCCTGGTATTCGTTCCAAACTGGCCCGTGTGATTCGGTTTAGAAAAAAAGAAGAAAAATAATAATCGTGTTCCGTTGGTGTGTTCCGGTTGGCGTCGCATTGTTTTTGTTCCCCACATGGTGCGCTAGTCTCGCTAGTCCCACCACGAGTTAGAATAAAAGATGGACATACCAAACGATTATACCAAACTAATCACATTTTAAACTAGGGGAATCATTTTGGAGGTGCACGGTGCCGGATGTGACGACTCCTCCCCGCTTTCGTTTTGTCTTTTCAGTTGCGCAAATTTGTCCTAATATTTAATCTTTAATCGAATAAAAAAAATAGTAGATATGCCGGCTCCCAAGGTGGCACAAAGTGACGCACTGTCAATTCGGGGTTAAGAGTCTTTCTCAGGGACACACGTCAACACATTGTTGGCCTGGCCTGGAATCCAACCTGGGACAACAGGACACTCAGCTATGACCACCTCTGTTTAGGGTTAATATTAATATATATATATATATCAAAGTCATCAACAACGATAAAGAACATGATGTGTAGTATGTACAGTAGCTTACCTCCAATGACACCGACACTTAGATACAGATGAACGATGGAATTTGCAAAAGAAGCCACTATGAAGGACGCCCCACACATCAATCCACCAAGTATGACCATCGGCCGACTTCCATAGCGGTTGACCAACAAACTGCTGACGGGTCCTGCAAGGATGCGGGCACCACGCACACGCAGCACACGCCACACGCACACACACACACACGGACGGACGGACACACGGACGGACGGACACACACACGGACGGACACGCACACACACACAGTGTGAGATGGGGAGAAAACAAAGTAAATTCACATTTCAGTAATAATGGGACCAGTAATTAAAAGGTTGGGTAAGTGATATTCTTGTGTTACTCCATTTAGACTTGTTATACCTTTCAAGCTGGGAACCTGTCATTTTAGTTGTTGTCAGGCAGAAACCTCTTATCACCATATTCCATTTTGTGCTTTTTCGCAAATGAATGCCGTACTTCATATCATATTACAGCATCACGCAAAGCATCAGAATAGCAGATCAGCAAGCTCGGAACACAGTGCGAAGTGACGCGTTTTGAGCTTGCATTTGCTATTTGAATCCTGAAAAGTAGTTTTGGACATATTCCACCAGACAGAGACGATATATAGGTGTTAATTGCCTCTATATTCTGATACTCTTTGATATAGAATGTTTGTTACAGGAGACTCCTTGTTTTTTCCAGCTCTTTTAGTAAACATAAAAAACATGTCGGGATACCAATTGTATCCAATCAGGAGAGAGAACTTGCACAGGATACAGGATAAACAAGTGAATTTGGAAGTGAGGACACAAAAGAAATAAGCAAACAAAATTAGAACTGTAATACGATAAAATTGTAAGCTGATAAATGGGTACACTGTCCCGATTGGCTGAAAATGTGCAACACACCTGAAAAGGTGTGTTGAGACAGGGAGACTCCTGTTACTGAACAAACAATCTAGTCTAAATCAATAATAATATTGATAACTCTCAGAAAAATAGTGCTTTAACCTTTTAACAAAAAAAACGTATGAATAAATAACAAACAGTTAATCAAACGAATAAGTGTTTAATAAGACTAGATTTAGTTGATTATATTTTTCTTATAAATATATGTGCATAGAGAATTATACTTAAAAACACTTCTAAATTATTCAATTAATCAAAAAAAGTTATCATTAGATCAATATATAGATAATCACAAAGGAAAATATGGATAGTTTCAGCCCTATAATTAACGACATCCTCCTAGTCATCACATGGTTTTGGAGGAAGTCCAGACAGCCACAGCAGAGCAAGTGCTCACTGATCACCCCAATTTATGCTCTGTACTCGCACGTCGCACGACGGTGTGTCACGCGCTGACGTCATAAATAGCCGGCCTACATGCCCACAACTCGCCGAAGATGCTGTGGTGAGTTTTGGGCTTGCAGGCCGGGCTACTTCCAGTGCGTGACACCGCCGTGCGACGAACCTTGAATCGCAGAGGTTATGAACCATGGGCACAAAGTGCACAAGGACGTCACTAACAGTGGGAGTTAAAACACTTCCCCTCGCTTACCTCCGTAGTCAGTGACTCATTACACCCCTCGCCTGATAATGTAAAACACTACACTAAGTGATCAATCAGCAATTAAACAGCCCTTTATATGCTGTCATTCTCTCCCCTTCATTCATAACCCTGCATGCCAGAATGACATTGCAGCAATACAGTCGTTCTGCAGTCAACTCTGAAGCAAACTTCTTCTTGCTACTTGCTAATAACTTGCTAATAACCTTTTTTTGCCTCCATAGATTGATTAATTGTAGGGTAAGATACTAGTCACGAGACTTTGGACATTGTGAGATGGTAACCTCACGTCACCAGGCTTTCCACCATGGAGGAAAGCCTGGTATTCAGTGTAAAACTGAGCTGTGTGATCCGGTTTAGAGAAAAGGGGCACACTACCACTACTACGTTTTGAGCTTGTAGATCAGCTATTTTTGCTACGACAGAAATATGCAATGTGGCCCTCTAGAGTGAGTGTGGAAATATAGTGGCCCTCTAGAGTGAGTGTGGAAATATAGTGGCCCTCTAGAGTGAGTGTGGAAATATAGTGGCCCTCTAGAGCGAGTGTGGAAATATAGTGGCCCTCTAGAGTGAGTGTGGAAATATAGTGGCCCTCTAGAGCGAGTGTGGAAATATAGTGGCCCTCTAGAGTGAGTGTGGAAATATAGTGGCCCTCTAGAGTGAGTGTGGAAATATAGTGGCCCTCTAGAGTGAGTGTGGAAATATAGTGGCCCTCTAGAGTGAGTGTGGAAATATAGTGGCCCTCTAGAGTGAGTGTGGAAATATAGTGGCCCTCTAGAGTGAGTGTGGAAATATAGTGGCCCTCTAGAGTGAGTGTGGAAATATAGTGGCCCTCTAGAGTGAGTGTGGAAATATAGTGGCCCTCTAGAGTGAGTGTGGAAATATAGTGGCCCTCTAGAGTGAGTGTGGAAATATAGTGGCCCTCTAGAGTGAGTGTGGAAATATAGTGGCCCTCTAGAGTGAGTGTGGAAATATAGTGGCCCTCTAGAGTGAGTGTGGAAATATAGTGGCCCTCTAGAGTGAGTGTGGAAATATAGTGGCCCTCTAGAGTGAGTGTGGAAATATAGTGGCCCTCTAGAGTGAGTGTGGAAATATAGTGGCCCTCTAGAGTGAGTGTGGAAATATAGTGGCCCTCTAGAGTGAGTGTGGAAATATAGTGGCCCTCTAGAGTGAGTGTGGAAATATAGTGGCCCTCTAGAGTGAGTGTGGAAATATAGTGGCCCTCTAGAGTGAGTGTGGAAATATAATGGCCCTCGCCAACGTCAAAGTTGCCCACCCTGGAACTAGAGGAATAATTTGGGAGTAGCACAGCGACGGAGGTTCCTGGTCATGGGTTCCGGACGCGGGAAAGTTATTTCTGCTCCAGTAAGACCGGAACATAAAACCGAAAATGGTATTGATCCCAGGCTAGTAAGACGGTGATATGATGCAAGTGTTGCCTTGTCCTGCTGGTAACTGTACTGAAATGCTGCAGCTTTTCAAGGCAGTGGTGATATGGGTCTCTGTGGACACACTCACATGCACGTCGTGCACACGCACGTGCACACGCACACTGATAACTGAAAAGCAGCCCAGTAAACAGTAAGACGATTAGGTCTACACGTTGTGCAAACACCAGCTTCCTTCAAGACCTTGTTTACAAGTGGTTGATTACATTTCACTGCATTAAAGTCACCGCTTGTGAGGAAGAGAAAACAGACGAATGTTTGCACTGTAGCGTGCAGGCAATTCAATTGTCTAGAATGTATTATCTGTGAACAAAAGCGTGAATACAAAATTACTTTATATAGATGCATGAACAATGTGGAAATATGCCACCTGTGTGGATGATACTACTAACAGACACTCCTGGAAGGCAGGCAGTGACATGTGCACTGACTGCAATAAGCCTGTGGAAATAGCCGATCTACAGGATCACAGCGTGCCGTGTGGGCATCGGCTCGTAGCTTGTAGATTGGCTATTTTCACTGGCACGCAACCAAGTACAAATCAGCCAGGGATTACAGTAGATTGGTATTGTGGGTGGCATAGACAAAAAGACATGTGAAAGCACAGATGGCACACTGAGAGCTAAAACGCTGTTGACTGTCAAGGTTGTTTCTTTCTGATTTCACATATGTTCACTCATACATTTTAATGTATTTTGTTTATATACTGCATGAACGTTGCCGCATGTACGCGCTTTCAGCGCATTAGTGATTTCAGCGCTAACCCTAACCACACAGTATCACAGTATCATTAGTGATTTCAGCGCTAACCCTAACCACACAGTATCACAGTATCATTAGTGATTTCAGCGCTAACCCTAACCACACAGTATCACAGTATCATTAGTGATTTCAGCGCTAACCCTAACCAGTAACCACACAGTATCACAGTATCATTAGTGATTTCAGCACTAACCCTAACCACACAGTATCACAGTATCATTAGTGATTTCAGCGCTAACCCTAACCACACAGTATCACAGTATCATTAGTGATTTCAGCGCTAACCCTAACCACACAGTATCACAGTATCAGTGGTGTAAAGTAACTAGGTAAGTACATTTCACTGGAAGTACAACGAAAAATGTGAGTTATTTTTTTACTTTACTTGAGTATTTCTAATACTTCTGCTGCACTACATCTCAAAGGCAAACATTGTACATTTACTCCTCTATAATTACTACTTAATAATTACTAGTTAATTTGAGATTTTCAATAATAAAGATTTTGTAAATATCATTATAAAACATACATTCATTAACCACTTCAACCCCATATAACACTGTACTTTGGCTATTTGAAAATAGCCGGTCTACAAGCTCACAACGCATTGCGATGCAATGCATTGTAGATCTGCTATTTTCAAAAGATTTTTTAATACATATTGAACTTGTGAAACGGGACATTCCGCATACTGAGTAGTACCTTTTACTTTTGGTACTGTAAGTATATTTTGATGCCAATACTTATGTACTTGGCCTGGGCCGTGGCTCAGCGGTCCAGGCACCTTGGCTGGTAATCCAGTCTGGCAGTGTGCCGCGGGTTCGACTCCCGATCCCGATGGCCTTTACTGCATGTCACCCCCCCCATCTCTCTCCCCATTTCCTGTCAGCTTACTGTCTATCCCTCCATAAAAAATATAAAATAAAAGGCAAAAGCCACAAAAAAACATCTAAAAAAAAGTACTTCAGTACTTTTACTCAAGAATACTGGACCTTTACTTGTAACAGAGTATTTCTACATTGTGGCATTGCTACTTCTACTTAAGTAAAGAATGTCAGTATTTCTTGCCACCCCTGCAATATGTGCCTGAAACACAAAAAAAACAGAGTGTTTACACAGTTAAACAGGTCACTGTTGGGGGTCACAGATCGATCATCGCCCTCCCCCCGCCCCCGTTGGCTGTGTCACAATAGGTTGGCCGCGGCGCTTCCTAGACTACGTTTGCCGTTTTCCACCTCCCGTTATAACTTTATCACTCAGGCTCCTTGAGTCAGAGGTTTCCGCTGAAAAAGGCTGTCATGTCCCTCCCGTGGGGACCCGGGCGGGCAGACCCCGATGTGCTGAACCCTTTTCTCTGATATATTCCCCCTGTCTCTCTCTGCTCCTCCAGTGGGGTGACATTGCCCGAGCCTCGTCAAGGACATTATGATAAAGCCCCGTGCCTCAGCCACCGTGGAGGGGAATATTTCACCGGCTATATAGCCTCTCTGTGTTGACTGCAGGAGAGTCAGACACCCTGTTGTCCTGTAACCTTGCAGGCAGCCCACTGATGAATTCACTTAAAAGCCGCTATTGGATCTCGGTGTTGTCATATATTTTGTGCCATCTAATGGGTCTTCCCAAGGTCTCTCAAAAAACACCATTAACTAAAAGAAAAAAAAAACTAAAGGGGTTCGGGCGAGATGAGACAAGCACACGCAGAGGAGAGTCAGCCCTGATTTTCTAGCTCATTTCTATCGTTTTTACTTGCCGTGACAGGGAATGCTTCTAACGATGTTCTACTCTACATACTAATCACGTCCCAGACACCCCAGAAGATCTCTGCTATCGGCCAGAAACAAACTATGTCCAAAACAGTAACTTAAAAACAAAAAAAGAGAGAGAGAAAGCATGTTTTTAAAACAACAAAATACTGCCTCATCAAAGTTGGTATGGTATGTTGACATTATACTGGTCAGATACTTGAAGGTGTGCTTATATTATCATCACTTTACCCAAATACAGCTCAAGTGGAGTTAGGAGGTTTAGGAACATTAATGACTGTGGAGATAGTTGTTTTGTCCATCATTGATTAGAATGACAAAGTCAGATGGGGAGAAAATACCTAACAAGTTGGAGTTGGTGGTTTGACTGACAGTTTGAGGATCCAATGGGGTTATAGGGTTTAGTCAGTAACACTTTTTAATACTGTTCATTGGTTCAGTATTTGTACAACCCACATACAGACGTAAAGGGTGTTCAATAGCAAATTTTATTTTATTTTTTTAAGGTTGAATACGGAGATGGTTAGTTTCTGCCCAACAGCGACGATATATACAAGAGCTATAAGTCCAGACAAAATCCAAGATGAACTTTTTCTGAATAAAATGGAGAAGTTCACTCCAAAATGGGTAGTTTGACTTTCATGGGGAAAAACTAGCAACTCTGCAATACTGATGTTAAAACTCTATCTTCCGATTAAAGTCATTGCTATAGAACAGCGATTCCAAACTTGTGGGCTGGGGACCACTGGTGGGCCATGAGGATATTGCAAGTGTGCCCCCAAATGATATGACAAAACACTAAGATTTTAATGATGATATAACAATATAAAACCAAATTAAAAATATGACAAAACAATTTCATGGCGTTTATTTCTTTAAAACCTTGAAAGGTGAGTTTTCATTGTGATACTGATCAATATAAACTTAAAGTATACTTCCATTGATCTAAGACGGAAAACAATGATTGATCATTAAAATAAACTGCAAAACACAGCGAAAACACTTTCAGGATTTTCAAGTGGGCCTTGATAGAGAAAAGGTCGGGAACCGCTGCTATAGTGTTTGTTCCGTAACGTGTCTCTCCAGCTCTTTAGCAAAGAGAAAATAAATTTCAGCTTGGGGATACCAATTTTATCCAATCAGGAGAGAGAACTACTTTCACACCGGATACTGGACAAACAAGTGAAATTGGAAGTGATGAAACGACTAGGAAAAAAATGTGCAGACAAAATTGGAACTGGAAATTCTGGAATACTATCAAATTGAGGTTTATAAAGGATATTTCGCTGGGTTCTCTATCCTGATTTGTTTTCTTTCTTTCTTTGGTATCCTGTCCTAAATTATATTTATTTTCAATTTACTAAACAGCTGGAGATACAGGGAGACCCTTACTGTATGTTTTTTATATTTATTTTCATTTACAAAAACATACCTTTCACTCCCCTTTAGAATTACAAGTGCTTGGTTAATAACATTAACATCCAGAGCTCAAAATGGTTGAGAAGACCACTGATCTATTCCTATCCCACTGTTACCCTTCTATTCTCTTAATTTGTCCAACCTAAACTTGTTTTAACTGACATAGTAATTACTTATGTATCAGCGAGCAGACACATGCAATTATACAGGCATATTTATGAATGCCTCAACCAGGCAGTAACTCCCTTTTCTGTGGGACTTCTTGACCTCAAGACTTCCCAGTAAATGTGACAGTCACGTGTCATGTTAGGTCACTAGGTCATTTAGTACACTGGTTCTCAACTACTAGTCCACAGACCTATATCTGTCTCGTCTTGGCTATTGGGGTGGATGGGGACTGAGTCTAAAATCATTTTCGGACTCCAACCTAGCCCTGTGCATATTTTCCAGGTATGCCATCGTGGAAATACTATAATAGAATTAGAGAGTTGACATCACAGCAGGGGTCACCCAGATCCTGTTGCTGTCATTAGGATCTAGCCAACAACTGTTCCAAGGTCTATTTCCAGTTTCCACTACTCTGTGCTCTTTCCAGCTGGTTCAACAATGCATTGATGTTGTCTAATGTCTATATGTGTATTGTGTAATATACCTGTAAACATAGAATATTGACCCTGAAGACCTATTGTGTCAAAATGGTGTGTTGAATAAATAAAAAAACCTATTGCATTGTGGCTACGAGCTGAAATAGCCTCTTTAAAACTGTGTTGGTCAGCACCTCCTCACTAGTGGTGTACGCTCCTGTTCCATTGTTTGCCTGCACATAGAATAGGACCATTCAAGGACAGCATCTCTGTTAGAGTGGACACTATAAGAATGGTCTGAGATTGGTGCTTTGGGCCCGGGCGGTTAGCTCAACCATCTGGGCACCTAGGCTGCTGAGCCAGCCTGACGGCATGCCACGGGATCGACTCCCGATCCCGACAGCCTTTCCCGCGTGTCTCCCCCCCCCCCCCCCCCCCATCTCTCTCCCCATTTCCTGTCAGACTACTTTCATCCTATCAATAAAGGCAGAAAAAGCCAAAAATAAAAAATCTAATAAAAAAAAATTGGTGCTTTGAAGGCTTCTGCCCTGATGGGCTGTCGGTCAGGCCAGGAGGCCTGGGGCTGTGCTGTTTAATGCAGTTTTTTGTATGCTCGATTCCGCTTCAATAATTGGTCTACACTTCACCCTGAGTGAAATATTATAATGTTTCCATAATAATACTGCTCTCACAGTGATACGCAGGTATAGGTAGTTACAAAAGGGAAAATACATTAAGCTTGTACTGTAAGAGCTTGTACTTGTACTGTAAGAGAATTCTGTCATCCATAACTTCACAAGGGAGTAAGGGACTGTGGGCTCTATTTTTGTCCATGCTAAACCCCTAATCCCTAAACTTCTTTGCCTTTTTTTTTTACTATTAATAGTTAAAATGTGTCGACTGTAGATCAGCTAGTTGAACTAAGAAGTTTATTGAGGATAAGGGGTTTAGCATCGCCGAAAATAGAGCCCTGTGTCTCTTGACAGTGTCTACTAACTCATCTCATCAGAGTGGAGATAGTTTTGTCCATCATTGCTTAGAATGACGTCAGACGGGAAATAAAAACTATCTCCACATTAATGGTCAAAAACCTAACTCAACTTGAGCTTTATTTGAGTAAAGTGATGATAATATAAGGACACATACAAGTATCTGACTATGTATAGTCACCATACCAACTTGAATGAGGCAGTGTTGTGTTACCCTCGTGTAGTGCATGGATATTAGTCTCGTCCCTCAGTATTTTTTTCTGCAATGTCCCGCCCCATATTTGCATACTGGGCCCTGGTTGGTTATAGCCTGGTTCCAGACGATTCTGGTTGGCTCGTTACCACTTCTGCCGTGAAGTCCTCCCACAATTGAGAGGGGCCAGACTTAATCTACCATGGCCAATATGCATTAAAAGGCAGATGAAGGCTGGCTACGCGAGGCTAGTGTTGTGTTGGGTCTTCTTTTTTCTTTCAGTTTTTTCCTTTCTTGAAAAGTTAATATTTTGGACATAGCTGGTTTCTGCCCGACAGCAGAAATACGGTATCCAAATCGTTGCCGTTGCCTCTCATCTCCATATTTTAATTTTTTGGGGGAAATGAATACCCTACTTCGTCAAACTACCATGGCACACAAAATTAGCGAAATCTAAAAACGTTTTTTTGGACATACAAGGTTTCCACCCGACAGCAACGACTATGCACACATTGCCTCAAGTCAGTGATAAGTAAAGACAGTAAATAAACAGACAAACAAACAGAGTGAGTGTGTAACAGGCCTATAGCTAAATTCAAGTCAGGTGGGAATGCACGAGACAAAGTTCACACATTTTGGCTTCCTAACACTCCCTCTTGGATGTAGGCACTCCTCTTTAAATCATGTTAATCCAATATATCAACTAGCCTATGTATCTTCTTCAGTCAAGACAAATTGAGCCCATACTGCCCTGCAAAATTCAGTTTAGTTAGGCTTTGTAGGGCAGCAGAGGGTCAGGCAATATCAATATTGAACATCGTATCAATAGATACTGTAGGGTTCTCAACATGTGGGTCGGGAGTCGGGTCTCGGGATCCCAACAACAAACACTACAAACATTGGCCGAATTGTCATATAATAAGAATGAGGCATTAAGAAAATTGCGTTGCGGGCTTGTGGATCTCCTATTTTCACTATATTTATCTGTAGAACCGAGTCAAACCAAATGTAATGACTGAATGATTCAACTCCTACAATTCCAAGTGCTTGTCAGGGTGGGCACTGGGGGTCCTCAGTTCAAATGTGATTTTTTTTGGTGGAGTTGTGGCCTGAAAAGGTTTTGAACCATTGATATACTGTGATGTTGGATATCATAATGTTGTGATATGGCAAATGATGTCTTGTCTGGCAACTTAAGCTCTATTTTATGCTTGCACAAATTGTCAAAAATAGTGAAAAGTTGATAATGTTTGAGAAAGGAAAAAAAAAAGAGACATTCAGTGACCAGCTTGAAATGTATACCCTTTCAACCACTTTGTAAACTTACCTCCAGCATACATAGCTGCCAACATGATGGAGGTGATCCATGCTATCTCACTGTAGCTGACATGGAAGGTCTCTTGTATTTCCAGGAATAAGACACTGATGGCCTTGGGCATGGCATAGGAGAAACCAATGGAGATGAACGCAGCACACACCACCATCCAGCCCCATCCTCCGTCAGGCGGGCTAGACACCAACCTGGCTTCTGGTGCGAGGGCCATGTTCCTTCCTGTGCAAGGGGACGGGGGTTACACAAGTTTGATTACCTCACCTCACCAACTCATGATTTATTGTGTCAATTACTTTGTCGATTAACTGAAACGAGAAGCGTATCTGAGGCTATTTTCAAAAGATTTGTATAGACTATATTTTATCAATTTGAAACCTGTCTGTGAAATGGGACATTCTGCACAAATGGGTACTTTTACTTTTGGTACTTTTTTTAAGTATATTTTGATGGCTATCGTTTTATTCCTTTAATTGTAACAGAGAATTTCTACATTGCAGTATTGATACTTTTTCTGAAGTAAACTGTTAATGGGTCAATACATAGCATGTGACAATCAGCCAACAGTCCTTCATTACTACAAACAGCCACAACGGTCAACGGTTCAACTAGGGGTCGATTTGCAAGAATAGTCGCGTGACGTCAATACTATACAATATGAATAAGTCAAAACATCGATGGTGGTCGGGAATCTATTTCTGAACTCATACAATGCTAGGGTTCGTTTTATATGAAAAGAATACAGACTGTGCTGCAGACAGTGATGGGAAAAAGCAATCCTGCACAAAGTTCCCATGGAGATAAGATAAGATGGGGAGGAGGGGGTGCTGCTTCCGGCTTCAAGGCGGCGATATACTACAACACAGTCTTAACAAAGTAATAAAGACCCAAGCACAAACCTGCAAATCCATAGAAACAATCCCACACTAAATAAAAACGACGAGTTTACAGTTTGTGACAATGCAACTATAACAAGCATGCTCTTGTCCACGTTACCAAGGAAACAATGCGCGAGGTAGCGGCTACTGGTCGGCTACTCTGGTTTAGCTTTCTGTAACTTTACTTTAAGTAGCCGGCGTTTAAGAGACTTTCACAGAAACTTCAGGAACTGAACTATAGTGGTTCTATTGCTCCTCTAGTCCTCTTAATTCTGATCCAGAGCTTTAGTAGCCGCTAGCAGTTCTCTGGACCAGAAGAGTACTACTGTATTCTGAACGCGCCTCCATACACGTGTGGAATTCGTGAATCGCGGGGAATGGGATTATTAGGATACAAACGCAAATGTGCCGCAACTAATTTTTTTGTTGTGCTATACTAAACCGGGACAAAAGCTATGACGGGAATCAGCTACAGTACATACATTAAATGTACGGTGTACGCTTACCTTTCAAACGCCTCTGCGACCGGCTTTCTCCTCAAAGTTTAGACACAACTCTCTCACAGTAAAACAGTCACACCAGCCAGCTGTATTGTTTGACGTCTGATCACGTGTCCCCTTAATTTCCCCAGGATGAGGATTGTGTGTGTCTGGAGTATGTGTTCACTTAAACCAAATGTACAGGACTACAGGAAACAAAACAAGCCCCCAGGGCTTTTTTTGTGCATCATTGTACAATCGTACCTCTGTGCTATTTGCAACCTGTTAATAAGTATTCAATCCAATCAATCAATAACCATTGTGCAAATTTTGGGCATGTAATTGTTAGCCAAAACATCCATAAATCAATAACACCGATATGCAAATCTGTCTGTATGTGCAAAAACATTTTTTTAATATGCATGTCTGTGAGTCCATGTAATGTTTTAACTGTTTTAAGTGGGGGGGGAAAAGGCCTACTTAAAAAATAAAGCACATAAAAACAATTATTCTGACAGTTTTATTTTCAATTTATGTGCAATGTGAATTTCACAGTTGAGCTCAACCACTATATCCCAACCCCACTTCCCCCCCCCCCCCTCCCAAAAAGAAAAGAGGTAAAACCAGCAAAGTAATAGTGAAGAAAAATGCAGGAAGAACTCAATGGAATAGCACCCATACAAGAAGCATGACATCAAGAAATAGCTAGGCATCGATTCGCAGCCGAAGGCCCTACTTATAGTCCGTTGTACAATGGTGTCGCTTGCCAAGAAGCAGCTCTCGTCATACTACAGAATATAAATAAGGTTAAGGCTGTCAACTCTTGTACACAGAAAGCATATTGATTGATTCGTAGCTTGTTGTATGAAATGACTGGTGTTTGACAGACCTGATGCCGATACCTGTACTGCTTACGTTTCAATGAGATGCAACTATATAGTATAAAGCAATAATACAAATCTAAATCAAACACTAGTGTGCAGGTAATCATTTTTCCCAACAGGGCAGAATTAGTCTAAGAAAATTAAATCGTTAAGAGAGAGAAAAAAGAAAAAAAGCCATGGAAAAGAAATCACATCTATTTTCAAGTTATAAAAGAAACAAAAAAAAAAAGTTTAAAAAAAAAGAAAACTGTGCAAGTACAGCAAACCTATATAGTACAGTATATTACACATTATGACCAAAACAAAAACCCCAAAACAAACATTTTAAATACAGTACTGTTTCAATAGAAATCCTGAGAGTTGTCCGTTCCTGTTCCCCCAACGGCCGAGTTTTTAGGCATACAGGCGACACGACACCCCCTTCTTCGACCCCCCGTTGAGGTGGGCTTCAAGGAGGCTGTTCTGGACAGTTTATGTGAAAGTCAGCACAGCTGGAGTTCTTCTTTCGTCTATCATGTCCAAAACTCCTTACTGACACTGCCCCATGTTACTCTCATTTAAATGGTGCATATAAAAAATGCACCATTTAAATGCACCATTTACTCTCCATTTAAGCTAAACTTTTCCCCCCTCCAAAACACGACTATGTGATCGCTATGTTGGTTGTCGAACAAAAGACTGTTTGAGAACACCTTTCACTCAAAAACAATAAAAAACAGGAGATAAAAGTAAAAGGGTAAACATGTAGTGCAACGATGACACAGGAACCTGCATGAGGAAATGAAAATCACTGAAAAAGATGTCGCCGTTCAACAGGGAACGTCACGTCACTCGACCAGTTGGAGGCCATTACTTCTATACAAGATTGTCAACAAACGAAAAAACAAAAACAAAAAGCAGCACCAACAGTTCCTGTCCTCCATGTAAAGACTAATAATTCATGGCTGTTATTTTAAGATTTAGCACACGAGTTGGACCACCCTCACTCCTTTTAGGTTACTTTTCCCCAAGGAGGGTGCTTGGTAAAGTTTGCAGTTAAAGGACCGCCGAAGTGGAGAGTGACTCAGTGCAACGTCGAGTGAGACTTTGTCGAGATTATAGTCTTCTTCAACGGGACACAGTACGAGATTCTGATGCCCCATGTCTACCCATATAGGCACAATGACATCCCAAGGGATCTGCACTAAAATTACATAATCACCACTCAAGCCTATACAACCACATGACCACACAACCATTATTGGGACCTGTGTGGTTTTAACTAGCAGAGACAAGCATCCAAATCTAGATAGAAAACAATTAATGCACTTCTACACAGGTAACATACCCTAAACATAGCCTAATCACAGTTCCACAAGTTATTGCTACCAGAAACTTCTCCAATGTCCAGATCAAATAATAAAAGCATGGTATCAAATGCTTAGTGTTTTTGGCATTCAAGAGGAAGGCTCTCTCAACACCTTAAGGGTATAATCAGGTGTGAAACATGCTCTGAAAAAATAACAGAGCTTAAATCTGAAATGAAGCTTTTCACACTTGGCCAAATCAAAAGCATTGGCCTGAAACATGTCCCTTTGCCCCTTCTCAAAATGTCTCTGTAGTTGCTACTGAGTCTGAGGTAAACCTGTTACTTAGTTGGTCTGAACTTCGCACTGAACATTGCCACATATTTGACTGTCTTTATATCTCCAATGTGGAGAGTGAATAGTCTAACTTTTCACGTCAAGTTGTCTTGGCATGTGTGACACAAAATGGATAACAACTGAAAGACTGGGAGGCCACAAGCCCCCATGCAATTGTATCTCAAACACAGCTTGAATTTTCTTATTAAAAACTTAAAAATTGCTTGAAAACCACATGTAGCGCATTGTGACACACAAGACTGTTTTGTGTGGCGACGCTGTCATACCTTATATACAAGCTTCAAGATCACTAAAATCTAAATCACGAGCACCTCAAATTAAAACTTGCTGCGGACAGCTGGGCATAGAATTCAACAAGAAAAAAACAAATCCCCTCAATCTGAGCTTGCAACCGACTAATGAGCTACAGTGCCCATCTTACCCGTATGAATATATAGTATATATAGTTTATATATATATATATAATTTTCACTTTATGCTGACAATGTAGCATCCATTTGTGGAGGGCACTTAAATCTCACCTAAACCCTTGTTTGCATGCTGACCATTTTGTAGAAATCCTCATCTAATATATGCATCTAAAATAAAAATGGAACATGGCTCAACAACAAGCAAACAAGATGATAATTGCACTTATGATTCATTGTACGGTTTTGTAAAACAAGCATCAGTGTAGGTAGCTGGTGCCTTCTGGAAAAAACAAAAATACTGCAATCTTTTAAAAGCACCCCCATTTTTGATCATGTTAAACCGAAGTTTGAACGACTTAAGACTAAACTGATGATGATCCTTGAGGTGCAAAGCCGAGAGAGCACCAGGCGCAAGGCAGGCAGACCGGACCACACTAACTCCCCTCCTAGTCCAAGATTGGGCTCATGAATTGTCACCAACTAGCTACCCGAAAGCACTTTCTGTAGACATTGAGGGTATAATTTGGCCACCACGCACTCAAAATGGCGGCCTAAATCCCAGAGGCGGTCCGGTGTCTCGTAGATCTTTGTCCATACGTCCGCCTCGTCGTCGTACTGATAAAGGGAGTTCTTACGGCTGGTGCGGAACACGTGCTCCTCCACCATGACCTGTGTGGCTCGGACGAACAGGTGCAGCTTGCCCTGCAGAAGCATGGCCTTGATATAAGGGCTGGTGGCCTGGTCAAAGGGCAGGTCTCTCTTGCGGCTCCAGGTGTTCTGCTCGATGTCAAAGACCTCGACGGTGAAGGTGCGCTGGTGGTTCCTGCAGATGCCCGCAATGTAGTAGATGCAGTTTTTATATAAGGCAGCCAGACCCTGGCTCCGGGAGACAGTCATCGGGGCCAGGTGACCCCAGTAGTCCTTACGGGGGTCAAAGCAGAAGAAATGTTCACCTGTGGGGGGAAAAGTAATTGCCATGATTTAGTGTTATGGACAAACAAACACCTCAGACACCACTGTTAACAAACTGGAGTTTGTTAACATTTCTAACCACTTAAGCCCTATTGTATAGTTGGTCATATAAAAACAGTGAAAGTAGCCTCAAATAGAGTTACATGCTTTGTGAGCAGCTATTTTTTTATGCTGCCTACTGTCAACATGCCCATAATAGGGACTCCAGGTTGGAAGCAGATAAAAGAACAGAATTACTGTACAGGTACATTAGTCTGGACATACCTTGGAGGACATAGATGCGGTCACGGTATTCCACTGCACTGTGAAACTCCATGGCCACTGGCATGGGGCTGCTTGCTGTCCAGCAGTTGTCCCTGGCGTCATAGCACTCTACCGACTTTAATGCATTCCTCCCATCGCCCTCATACACACGCCCTCCTAGCGCATAAAGCTTCCCACAACAAAGCACCAGTCTGCACCCAATCCTGGCTCGCAGCATGGGCGCCCGTGGCAGCCATCGGTTCCCAGCATGTTCATATTGCCAAAAATCACTCTCTGCCCGGTGGTCAATAGACACTTCGCTGTTGCTGGGCCTGTAGCCTCCGGCGATAAAGATGTCGTTCTCTGAAGATACCAGGATGCCAACCTCTCGGAGGTCGTTGGGCGGCTTGCAGAGCTTGAACACCTTGCCGGTGGCCGTGTCCAGGCAAGGCACCGTCTGCTTCTTCCCTGAGTGTTTGTGCGCGGCGTCGAAGCAGATGACCATCTCGGAGGCGGTCATGCCGAGCCGCTGGGGGCAACCGTTGGTGCCGTTGAGTCGCGACTTGGCCTCGGTGGGGTCCTTGGACAGGGAGAGGGCGCATGCGAACGGGGGAGGGATGAGATTGAGGAAGGACTCTTCCAGTAAGGGCAGCCGGATGCACTGGGAAAAGACCTCCGGCAGGCAGGCCTCGCGGCTGGGACGGTCGTGCTCCAGCCAGAGGACGATGCTCTCGTACACGTGCTCCTCCTTCTCCACGTTCAGGTCGTCATTGTTCAGAATGCTGACCAGCTGTTCCTTGGTCATCTGGAGGAACTCCTGCTCTAGTGACACACACAAGAACTACAAAGAGCAGTGATGTAAATAGGTTTTCAATGTAATGAGTCCCGGGATGCAGGGATGGTCTTTTAGATGAGTCCCAGGGACATTTTTATGAGTCCCACTTCAACGACGTTAGGAGTCATATTTTGTCATTTTTACAAATTGCAGCATTTGACTCCCATTTCAATTGGTTATAATGTGGTTATATTCATGTAGAAAACAGAAGAAGAAATGATTACTATAACTAAAGCTAGCAAAATAAACTACAACAGTATAGTAGTGCATCCCGTGGATGCAGAGGTCGATGTTTTATTGCGTCCCTTAACTATAAACTGCGTTTTGGGATGCAAAATGCACCCTATTTTAATCTCTGAAAGAGACAATGACAATGACAAGCCCAGTTTATTCTCCGTCGTATAGGCGATCTACAAGCTCTCAACGCCTCGATCAGCAACGCTTTGTGAGCTTGTAGACATGCAACAGTGACACCGTTATGCGTAATAATGAATTATGCATGAATTACGCATAATAAATTATGCGTAATAATGAGATGTGTTGCATGTCTTGAAGAAGCTGGGTTAATAATTTGTATTTGATAAAAGTAGGACATGTCAATTGAGTTCAGCTCCTGATGGTCAGCCCATAGTCATTATTCACAATAATATTAAGTGGAAAACAACTTTTAACAACAGTTAGTTTATTATGCCACCACAGCTCCTTTGGTCCATTGTCATCACAAATGTATGTTTCACAAGGCAGTCTGTCATGGCATATCACTTTCTTAAATAAGGCTTTGATTACATATTCTGATCAATCATCTAATGCCTTAGAAAAGATTGGTCCGAGCCCGAGGCCAAACTTACTGCAGTACACTACTATACGGATCATAATATATTCATAAAACTGATATTTTTCAGACTGCTCAGCATCTCAGGGTTCTCAGCAACCACTCATTGATTGCCCTTTCGAAACCGTTGGACAGCAATTGATTCCATTCTATAGCAGAAGGGTACAAAAAGGTGTTTTTCCCTCACGCATTCTTAAACCAACAGGCGACAAATGGGTTTCACTGGCTGTAGTGTAGTATCCTAAACAAAAATACAATAAATAATATTGTCATGGTCAGTATTTGGAATCACTAATTGTTTCGAGGATAAGACCCAACTTCAACTGCCCTGACTCCGTTTCAGTACACTGACTCAGGTGCCGCAGCCAGGGGTGAAGTACCTGCCCGCCACCGCAGTCCAAGGGTTTCAATCCACCGAGATGTGTCCGGCTTGGCTGAGCTCACATCCAAAGAAACACAGTCGTCATTTTCAAATGATCGGAATCGGATCGGGAGCCAAAAAACATGATCGGGACATCCCTAGTATCAATATTATATCCATATCGTGATATTAGACTGGAAATTGTCTGTGATATTGTACTATTGTGATATGGCATAAACGTGTTGTATAAAATATAAATATCGGATCGAGAAAAATCGGTATCGGCAGATGCTCAAAATCAAATGATCGGAATCGGGAGCAAAAAAACGTGATCGGGACATCCCTGATTACGGTAGTACCCAGTTTTCAGAAGGTGCCATACACGTTTCCACTTAATTTCCCCATAGCTTTGTTTAATTGGCTCAGCAGCAGGATTGAATTGTAAACAAGTTAAACACTTGACACCCTGCTGCTGAGCCAATCAAACGCAGCTTACAAATATTAATTGGAACAGGAAAATGGTTATGCCACCTTCTGAAAACTGGGACTAAGTTAATTTATACACAGAGCCGACTGGCTGTGTCCGGGGGAGGGAGACTGAGATTACACATAAGATAAGAAACAAGAAACAGGCGCCCGCGTGGCACAGTGGTCAAGTCCCTGCCATCACCACCACGGAGGTTGTGGGTTCGAATCCACCGTGGTGCATCCGGTTTTGTTGGGCATCTATGCGAACACAATTGGCCCGTGTTCAGGGGACGGAAGCTGGGTGGGGCGGGTGGGATTGGTTGTTCGTGCTCCTACGGGCTGGGGCGGCACATGTCAGCGGGGAATGTTGGGCGGGAGGAGTGGGACGAAGGCCTCCTCACTGGCAGGTGAGGCAGTGGGATACAACAATTGCCAACAATTGGCTACTCTGAATTTAAAAAAAGATACCGGTAATAACATTAAGAAGACAATATGTTGATAATTTAAAACAGTTGCATACAGGTAATGAACAGGTTATCAAGTAAATTCCAAAAATGGTCAATGATCATGTTACAACTTACAAGAGTTCCAAAGAACCAGGTGAACCAATGCTGAAAGCAGTCTTTCCCGGATCAGATCTGGCACGAGGAACTAGAGCGAGTTAAAATTCAACTACAGTTCTGATGCAACATGGATGTAATGCATGACGGTAAGTTTCCGACCAGGGCTTTGTAAATGGAAAGGTACTAATAATTGCGTCTCTCAGTCAGAGAGGACCAGTCCACATTTGGTTGTTTCAAATCTGATTTCTAAAGATGCGGCTCAGTCTGAACGCAGTAACCTGATCTAACCACCACCCAAGTCACTTTTCAAACTGTCCAAAACGTCACTTGCAGCATGATCCAAGCGCCACTGTTGTCATTATAGAGCGCAAGGGTGTAATGAAAATAGTTCATGTGTGCTACGGCGTAGAGAGCAAGCTGGGATGTCCATTTTCCACCATTATCATGCATGCATGTATTTGTTTTGATTGTTGTCGCGTCTATTGATCCGACTGTCAATAGACCGACAACCTACCTCAAACCATAACCTAATCCTAACCGCGAACACGGGAGCAGCGCATGTTCGACCTCATGTCCGACCGTTGTTTCCGCATGTCAGTCCATTGGTGCGTCTAATCTGCGTGTGTATCCCATCGTAATCAACTAGCGCCTACGTCATGACGCCTACGTCGTTACCAGGGTAATCAAAGCAGATATGTCGACGCAGGGCGATTTTGCGTTGACGTTGTTAAAATCAGTCTGAATACACATATTTGTTACAGATCTGATCTGATCACTTGCAGTGTTTTTCTCAAAATATTTGAGAAATAATTCGATTTGACTGCACTCTAAATGGGACCTAAGAGAGCTCAGCTCGACTGTGAAGGCAGCTGCATGATACATTATATCCCCACTGTCCAATACCTCTTTTCCTACAGAGCAGGGGGGGAAACTAGTTTTACTTCTATCAAGATCATGAAGTTAAGTTTGTCATCAAGCCATATAGCAATATATTTGTATTCTTTTCTATCCACTAGTGGTAGTGATGAGATTTGAGTAAAAAAAAAACAGCATGAATTTTGTTTTGTTAATACAGGAGTCAGAGGTACAATATACAAAATAAAATAAAACATTTTACAACAATTCTACGGATATGTGAAGCAAAAACAAACAGTAGATACAGAGATTCCTGGGATTTACGTATTGTACTTAGAAGCCACCTCTATACACACACAGTACCTTAACATTTTCAACTGACCTTCTTGCGGATGTAGTCCTGCGAGCGCTCCCTCAGCTCCTGGTGCCCGTAGGCATCGGCGAACATGTAGACCCCGATGCAGTTCTGGGGGTCCAGGCGGCTGATCATGAACTGGGCACACTGGTCCTGCAGGGCAGGGATCTGGAAGATGCTGGCCGCCGTGAACAGGGCCTGGACGTTGGACTCCGAGAGCGTGACCCTGGACGTGTACGCGTAGTCCAGGACCAGGTGCATGGACTCGGACTCCACGCCCACGATCCTGACCTCGCGCTGGCTGCTCTCCGTAAGGCCGCTAGTGAACATGGACCTGGCGGTGGTGGGTGTGGGGTTGAGAACAGTACATTTCAATATTTACGTTTTTCCTTCTTTCTTTTTTTTTACCAAATAAAACCGAGAAAGCATGTCATGATTTTACCGTAACCATCCATACAGAACTATCAACAACAATTATTTCTTCGTAATTATTTCATGATAATCAGTTTATATATTGCAAACGGGTTTACAACCATTTTGAAAATGTAGTAATAAGGCGGAGCTTTAATTCATACCTATACCATTTGATACCATGTCATACCGACGCATATAAAGGGGCAATTAATATATATATATATATATATATATATATATATATCCCCTCACATCCACACTTGGCTGAATTAGGTGAAATGTTGACACATGAGTAAAGGAGTTCACTTCAGTTGGTTGCTCAAATCTAATCATAAGTGCAGCAGTTGACAGAGATCATAGCAGCAATCAGACTACAGATATCACAAATAAATGCTGATTATATGAAGCTCAAAAGCCTTAAAAATCAATCTTGCTACAAACAAGGACCTTAAACCAAAGACAAAGGCTAATAAAGTAGTGATTCCCAATCGTTTTTCATTTCAAAAGATCCCCAGTTTGATATGCATTAGGGTAGGCCACTGGTTATCAACCTGTGGGTCAGGACCCCCAGGGGGTCCCCACATGATCTTGGGGATGGGTCTCCAGATGACATTAAAGTGACTTTTAATACTCCCAAAAAAGAAATTAGATGAAGACAATTAGTGCATCATAAGTAATCAACACAGATATGCATACAATATATCAAACATTGGCCAAATTGTCTAATATAAGAAATTGTACAAAAAGTCTACAAGCGATATATTGGCTATTTCCACAATATTTATCTGAGGAACGGAGTCATACTAAATGTAATGGCTCAACTCCTAATCCTACATTCAAGTGTTTGTCAGGTGTAAATGTAATGGCTCAACTCCTAATCCTACATTCAAGTGTTTGTCAGGGTGGGTGGGGGCCAATTTCAACTATTATTTTTTTTGGGGAAATTCACATTTCACATTTCTCACAAACTAGTGCAAAGCCCATGTGTGGTGTGTGGGCTGCCGTTTTGAACGTGTGCCCATCTGGAGCGGGCCAGGCCAGTTCTGGGGAGCATCTGATTGACATCACTCAAACATTGCACTTCATTGGGTCCTCAGCAATACATGCGGCAAGTGTGAAGTCAGTCAACCGGGGGAACAGTCAGCAACCCCTCATCCCATCGCCAACACTGCACTTCCTTGTAAGTACAGCATGGATACACCCGACAAGTGTGGACAGATACATCGTGGTGCATTTGTATGTGGGGACTACAGATGGAAATTAGCTTCTAGCTATAAATCGGCCATTTGTACATGCAATGTGTATTGATTGAAAATAAATGCTCATTAATGTGCTCTATGCTGGAAATAAATATTATAGAGAGAGATTCCAAGAACGTAATAGAAAATATACATTTCTACAAATTCAAAAAGCCAGCATTTCCTACCTAAAATATGGGCTGATTGCGGCGAGGACGTTTCGGTGACAAGAGAAGGTCTTGCCATGGTCCACTTCTACTACGATGTCCGTGAGCTGTGCTTCGTCATACAAGGCTTTGAGCTGCTGAAGGATGTTACAGGCATGAACAGCGTCTACCCCGCTGTAGTTGGTGCTTGGAGGCGTCCCATTCTGTACTTGTAACAGCTTCCCTACCTCTGAAATAAAACGTTTTAAAGAGGGGAAGACGACAAACGTTTATGAGAGAGCATAGGAATGCACGAAATTAATGTTCACCTGTAGAAGACAAATACTAATATATTTGTTGTTGAAATGTATTGTTATATGTTGATGAATTTAATACATAGGACCACAATGGAAAAGAAGTCACCACCAGGCCTGTTTTGTGTTATCCTTTTAGCCTAAATGTCTTGACAGTGGCTGCACCCCCTGCCGTTTAAATTTTTGTCTAATAAAGTATTATTTGATTAGTCAATCAAGATGTTCACAAATGTCAAACTGTTCTTCCTAATGTAGATCATAACCAAAACAGAAGCAATAGATGATCCAACTAAAATAATACACCGTTGGACAATGATTAATAAAACACATTTAAGACAAAAGAAATGCTCTCCCCATTTGTTAATAGTAAAATATAGTTTCATAGTTGTTGACATGCAACTTATTGTCACAGTTAAGATGGACACCCAAGAAAAACAAACGTTAATGGATTTCAACTGCCTCGCACGTCCTGTGTTGTTGTGCAACAATCCAAACTAGTTTTGACGGAACAAAGACTTGACTGGATCAACAACTTGTCTAACCGTTTAACGGTGGTTAACGACGAGGAGAAAACAAAACAACCACAGACCACAAGTGTCCTCTTCTAAGCTGTCAGGTTCATTACTAATGTGGGAAGGGAAAGTCCATTCAGCCATGTCTTCACACGGAGTTGTACCGTTTCATTCAATCAAGCCCAATCTTTGTGTGACAGGGAACATTTTATAGCCGAAAATAGCAGATAAAAGATCACAAGAACGCCTCGCAATTTTCGGACAGTTGGTGTAGAGGGAAAAGGACTTTAACTACCATAACTACAGAACCAACGGTCAAGTTGACTAAATATTGAGTGTTATAAAAAAAAAGGTTAGCCATCTGAAAAGACATTAGCATGATTCAAACTATGTATGAAATCTATGAAAAAAGTTGAATCTGCAATTGTATACAATGTGTAGTGGGGGTCCCCGCGTCATCTCCCTGTCAGCTAAGGGGTCAGTGGGCTGAAAGACCCCTGGTTTCAATACTCACAGACAGACCCAACTAGTGGTCAGTTGGTGTTAGTTAGCCGTGTCGTGTACTTAGCAGCAGTTAGCAGGAGGCTATCTCTACCCCACAGCTAACGACAACGAAGCTTTTCTCTTTGACACACACACACACAATGTCCCGGCAGCACACAAAGTGAATACACAACAAGCACGGCAAAACGAAAAAAAAAACAATGCTGGGGAGGGGGTTAAAGACAAACTAAAACAACCGAAAGCTGAACGTGCCAACCAAAGAATATAGACCGATAATTCCCCGAGTCAAAGAAACATACAACCCCCCATGAAAACAAGGTCCTCCTAAACAAGTGTTTACACAATCAGCTGTGGTTTAGCTACCTAGCTAAGCGTTAGCCACATAGCCAAGAGGCTAACGCTGGCCAAACACTTTTTTAAAGAGGAATATAAACTTGTTTTTTTACACACTAACACGCAGCCCCCGCCGTGACGCCTTCCACTGGACACGCTCGTCTAACAACCTGTCACGCGTGGATTCGCGTACAAAACGGCAAGTTTAAGTCGCGTGCTTTAAGTTTGATTAGCAAACAAAACAATGAAGATTTTGCAAACCTCCACTGGCAGCCATTCTCCCCTGTCTGTCTGTCTGAGAGCCAGGCAGGCAGAACCAGAGGGGGACGTCAGATGTACTACAGAGCCCCGGAAACAAGACACAGCCAATCAGCGCAGAGGCAAAGATCCCGCCAGCCAATCACAACCCCCACTTGTCTGAATTAGGTGAAAATGTTGACACATGGGTAAATGAGTTCACTTCTTTCAGTTGGTTGCTCAAACCCAATTTCATAAGTGCAGCAGTTGTCAGAGATGATAAGAAGAACCTATAGCAGCAATCAGACTGCAGATATCGCAAATAAATGCAGATTATATGAAGCTCAAAAGCCCTATACAAATCCCTATCTCACTACAAACGAGGACCTTAAACCAAAGCAAAGGCTAATAAAGCAGTGATTCTCAACCTTTTTTTTTTTCATTTAAAAGGATCCCCAGTTTGATATGCATTGATTAGGGCACAGAGGCACAGAGCCCTTCTTGGCACTCCAATCTACAGTGGAAAATCCTCAGTGTTTATTTAACTCTCAGAGTTACAGACACATAAGGGTCCATTGGACCTAGCTGTGGCCTGGGCCCAGACCCTATGGCCCACAGGCCAGGCAGGCGTTATTGGCACACATCAAATGGTAACTGGTCCTACCCTGGGCCCTATTATGCGTGTCTTAAGTACCAGGTCTTATTACTTAACTTAAGACCTGGAGGCGTGATCAATGCCATTTGGCTATTCTGAGTGGCCAAACAGCATTGACCACGCCTCCAGGTCTTAAGTTAAGTCATAAGACCTGGTACTTAAGACACGCATAATAGGGCCCCCTGGCTAATAAGCATTATATGCCTTAACACAATATAATTGCCCTTTATAACTAAAATATAAAATTAAAAGCAGCTTATATATATACTAGAGGTTCGGGCCGCCACGCGGCCCTCACCCCTAGCGTCACGTGTCGACAATCAGAAGAAGGAAATTGCGTGATTTTACAACCGTCCACTGTTTCAGCTCAGTTTTAAAACCCTTTATTCTGCCCTTCACATCTAGTAGCAGATGGCCGCACATCGTAGACACACGCACACCCAGGGTAAATAGTATGTGCACTGTACTGTAGTTTATGTAACAGGGTATCTGCATAGTCAAGTCAGATTTAACTTTTTAAATACCTTATATTTAATAGTGTGAGCTTGTAGATCTGTCGAAGCTGCAGGTAGTGTTGGCAAGTGTGGTCATTATGAAGTGTTTGTCAACCACTGCTGTAAAACAACATTGGACAATAAAGTTTGACAGTCCAGTTGACAGCCAAGTTGCTTATGTTAACCTGATGGCTTGTGCTTGCTGTAAGCACAACATCTGGCAACCCAGGCCAAAGTATCTGGTTTCATAGACCTGCTTGCTTGTTTATGTGAAATCTGGCAACCCTGTTTGTTTTGGTTGATCCTAGTCACATGAAGGCAGCAGGCAATAATCCTGCTGCCGTCATGAATAATATTTTGCACAATTAGCTGTGCAATAACATGTGGATATGTGTGTCATTTTAACAAATACTGTACACAGTTTTGAAAAAAACAATTCTTCCTTATGTAATAATAATAACTGATGATCATGTTTTAGGGTGGGAAAACATCACAATAAATCGATTGGCATATATATGCATGCACACAAACAAGATGTGTAAGTTAAACAGGCTATAGTCACTGTGTGAGGATAACTAAATTGGGTCTGTGACTGTGGGGAACAGACATAGGCCTACAATAGGGCAGGATACACATGTGCACGACAATGTCCTTATATCCAGAGTTCTTAAGTTATCATAATTGGATTTGACCAGAAAGATAACACCATAAATCACTCACAGTGAGTGACAGACTTCAACCCTTGTCAGTCACTTGGCATAATAGCAGCACAGAGCATGCATGCATGCAAACAACATCTTCCTCCAGTTGAGTTGTAGTGTCTCCATCAATGGGCCCTTCCCCCAATGTTAACAAACACCAAACTCAGAGGGGGACCCTCTCCCTCTCTCTCTGTGTGTGTGTGTGTGTGTGTGTGTGTGTGTGTGTGTGTGTGTGTGTGTGTGTGTGTGTGTGTGTGTGTGTGTGTGTGTCACCGTCTCCACACCATAGCGCAAAACGGTCTTAAGCTGCGCACTTCTTAAGCTACGCGCAGCTTAAATTCTGAGTTTTTAGACAGCTGGTGGATGGAAAAGAAGCTCCACCTCCGCGGAAGACTTGAGCGGAGGAGAGCGTTTCCGGGAATCTGGCCGTCGCGCAAGAATTCAGCGGAGGTGGAGCTTAATTTCCATCCACCAGCTGTCTAAAAACTCAAGCTTTAAGCTGCGCGCAGCCGAGAACGTGCGCAGCTCTTTTGACCGTGTGGCAGCACCTTCTGTGTGTGTGTGTGTGCGTGCGTGCGTGCGTGCATGCGAGAGAGGTGTCACGTGACAGTAAGCAGCCAATCACAGGGCTCACTGTGTCAACATGTGTTCTCTGGGATAATGTATAGATTTGTGTGAGTTTAGGAAACAATCTGCAGGAATCGTAGCAAAACGTGTGTGAAGAATATACACCAGTAAGACGGTCAGAACAGGTCAGCTCCATATATGGAGATCTAAGAGTTTGAGGTTTGAGGTCAGATGTAGAGTTGCTGGCCGGCTCCAGATGATATAAATGATGATCCAGTCTTCTCCATGTATGGTTATCCAGGGTTAGATGAGGTCAGTGTCATGATCTTCACATATGGAGATGGCCATATATGGTGGCATGACGTGTCACGAGGTGTGATGTCACGAGGCGTGACCATATATGGAGGCATGATGTCACGAGGCGTGACCATATATGGAGACGCGATGTCACAAGGTGTGACCATATATAGAGGCATGATGTCACAAGGCGTGACCATATATGGAGGCGTCAGGCATGAGTAACACACGAACATGCAGGTTTTCATAGTAAATGCGACATATGGTCGTAACTATGGCAGAAACAATGCCTATAAGTTGTGTCATGATCCAAGAAAATGTTGATTGTATGACCTATGTGCAAGACAGAGTCCAACCTAATGGATAAAAACAAGCAGAAGTTAATAGAGACAGGACTGGCCAGCTGCTCTGTGTGAGTGGTCCGTGAAAAAAATCGGGACGGGTGTGTTTCAAACACAAGATCGAGTTCACGCGCCTTTGGCACGCTCATATCTACCTTAAAAAATCACACCCGTGTGAACTGAGTGGTGTAAGGTTTTATATAGCATGATCAGCTGTGGTCTGACGTAATGTCTGACGTAATGAAATAAGGTAAGGTATTATGTAGCCTGATCAGCTCTGATCTGACGTAATGAAATCACACCCGGATGTGATTTCACAACTGGCTTTTTCTGTGCAGAGAAAATGACCATGGTTGCTACGGTCATCCAGTTCACCCGGGTGTGATTTAATTACGTCAGAAATTATTTTGAACATAGCAACCATGCTCATTTTTTTCTGCACACAAAAGCCAGTTGTAGGAGTGGTTTACACCACTCAAAAACAAACAAAAGAAACTCGGATTCCCATCATGCACCTGTAACCCAACATGCCTTGCAGTGCGCAGACGCGCATGTCACGTGATCGGCCATAGCCAATGGGAAGAAGAAAAACAAAGGTTTCTGGACCCTTTTAAAAGGCTGTTTTGTTGGAATGTACAGTAGATGCCATCCACGGTGATTGAATAGCTCAATGCGGATGTGCTGGGATAATTTCTGAAGTTATGCTGTGTCGAGTACCAGTTACTATAGGTTAACATAAACCCTTCTGAAGAGAAATACTGTTTTAAGATTAGAGGGGCAAGGATTAGGAAAATACTGGCATGCAGTGCGCACGCAGTGAGTAATGGTGGATTTGAGACACGGAAGCTGCAAGCGCAGCACGGAAAGTGGAAACTGCAGAAGCTCGGTTGAAAATGCAGAGGTGAAGTGAGTGACGTCAGAGCAGAGGCAGAGCAGAGGCGTAAACGGCACTTGTGTATGACTTGGCCTCAGGATTGTGAACATCACGGAGCGAACGGTGCGAACAGGCGAAAGTTAGGGAATTGTCATGTAGGATGGTCAAAACTCGGCCACCACACATGGCTTTTGTGGTGTGTCCTGGCAATCACCTGGCTGTCTTCCATCCTGCAATTACCTGGGTGGCTACTTATTATAACTTATACCTGGCTGTGACAGCACACAGTGCTCAGTGATATGTTCCAGCTAGTGCACACGCTGGTGCAGCTAGTACTAGGTCAGCTATAGGGCAGTGGTTCCCAAGTGGGATCCAGGGATCCCCAGAGGTCCTTGAGTTCCAGGGGGTCCCTAGCTAAATGATAGTTTGGAACCAAATGGACCCTTATTGGACTGTAACTCTGAGAGTGTATAAATGGAACCAAATGGACCCGAAATTAACGTCCGTAGACTAATGCATGAAACGGGTTGAGAATCACTGCTAGAGCCGTACAAATGTTCTCTTATGGGGGCCCCTGGCATATCTTTTCAAATGGGGGTCCGCAGACTAATTAGTGTCAATTTGGGGGTCCTTGACATGAAAAAGTTTGGGAACCACTGAGCTAGGGTGTTTGCTTGCTAAAGAACCAGACTCATTCTTAATGGTTTTTTTTTAGGCTTTCGCCTTTTATTTTATATTTTTAATGGAGGGACAGACAGTAGGCTGACAAGAAATGGGGAGAGGGATGGGGGGGAAGACATGCAGTAAAGGCCGTCGGGATCGGGAGTCGAACCCGCGGCACACTGCCAGACTGGATTACCAGCCAAGGTGCCTGGACCACTGAGCCATGGCCCAGGCCACCAGACTCATTCTTGACCTCCAGTAACACTAGTTCTCATCCACAGTCAGCCTGGCAGCCTCCCACGCAGCTCCAACCTGGACAGAAAGAAAGCAGAGCTTTCAGGGGAATACTGCCTTTTGTTCCTTGCACCTTTGGACCTCTTTTGGTGAAATCCACATTTGGTATTAATCCGGCTATTACTTTCGGTTATTCGGTTATTACCGTACTTCGGCTTTTACTTCGTCTTTTAGATTACATGCACTAATACTGCCTCCTTTTTTTGAATAAGAATACTTCAGTTTACTTTCTGAATCTATACGTTTCCTTGGTCTGTGTTCTGCATCTGGGAATAAGGTTATATGTTTGGCATAGTTTTACAGAGTTTACGTTTAGGAATAAGGTTAGGTTTAGGCATAGTTTTACTGAGGTTACATTTAGGAATACAGTAAGGTTTAGGCATAGTTTTACTGAGGTTATGTTTAGGAATACCTGGTGGGGACCTTTCCGAGGTCGTCGGATTTGACCCGGGGTGAGCTAAGCTTGTTTTGGGGCGAGTGTTCTTGTATTCATGCTGATAGGTCAACTGCTGTATATTCAATTTATATTCCCGTTGGGGCACGGTAGCACTGAAGCTGTCGCCTCACAGCTAGACGGTCCCGGGTTCGATTCCCGCTGGGGATGCTGGAGGCGATTGAGGCGTGTTCTCTCCTCCATGTCATCAGTGGCCATACCCTAGGTGGGGTTGGCGAAAGGACCTTTCTGTGTGGAGTTTGCATGTTCTTCCCGTGTTCTGTAGGGTAGGTACCCTCACAAAAAACATGCAGTAATCCTGGTCTCTATATTGCCTCCCCCTGGTCAGCCTAATGGAGGGGAAAGGAACTGGTTGGAATAACATGTTCCTTCCACATGGAATTGACACAAAGGCTGTTGTGACGGGTCTCCTGACATTTCCAACATGTGCTGCAACCTGCGATCTAATGCTGCCAAGAGGAATAGGCTAATTGCTGTTTACTGAGCGATATGATTGCAGTGTAATTTCCATGTATTAACATCCTGTCATTTAATATCTCTGTTGCTCTTAATTAGAATGTATATACTAATGCATTTGCTAGATTAATTTGCTTGCTCAATAAGCTATTGTCTATCCATGCAAAATATGTTAATTTAACATCCAATTGATTAAAAGGCGCTGTGAGTGATCTTTTTTTAAACAAAAGAAATCTTTAAAGATTAAAACTCTATATTGTAATGCTAATCATTGCTATACTGTTTGTTCAGTAACATGAGTCTCCCCATTTCCAGCTCTCTAGTAAACATTTCCAAAAACACAAAACTGTTGGTTATATAATTGCTTATTATTTAATTTGAATATTTTATGTTGTTTTGATTGATTGATTGAAAAATGTATTAACAGTTTGCAGAATTACAGTACATTTCAAGCACAAACTCAATACAAAGGCTGTTAACTGTGAGTGGACGACCCAATTAAGCATTACACTTGTTTCCAATAGGGTCCACCATGTTCAAATCATCAAAAACATTTAGAGACGTACAAATAGACACTTCTATATAGACAAAGGACAGAACAGGAATTCATCATAAAGGAGGTAAAAAGGGAAAAGAAACATATACAGTGAGGGAAAAAAAGGGGTGGGCGGTGGGGGGGATTCACGTTCAGCTTCGTTAATTTGTTTGTTTTCCTTGGAGGAGCTGCGTTGGGTCCCCAAGTCGGCTCCGTGGCCGTACCTTGAGTTGGCTGTGTGGCCGTGACCGTCTCTTGTGTTGTCCTTGTGTTGGGTCCCCAAGTCGGCTCCGTGGCCGTACCTTGAGTTGGCTGTGTGGCCGTGACCGTCTCTTGTGTTGTCCTTGTGTTGGGTCCCCAAGTCGGCTCCGTGGCCGTACCTTGAGTTGGCTGTGTGGCCGTGACCGTCTCTTGTGTTGTCCTTGCGTTGGGTCCCCAAGTCGGCTCAGTGGCCATACCTTGAGTTGGCTGTGTGGCCGCGACCGTCTCTTGTGTTGTCCTTGCGTCCGTGTTTGAGGGATTCCGATTTTACAGGGGCCAGTTTCGAATTGCAGCCGTCCGTAGGTGCCCTTTGAGAGCGGTTTTGAAGGAGTCAAGGGATTTGCATGTCTTAATGACTGTTGGTAGGGCGTTCCACATTTTGGTGGCATAGGAGCGAAAAGAATTTAGTCCCTTGTTTGTGCCGAATCTGGGTTGTACATGGTTCGTTGCACTCCCTCTGGTGTTGTGGGTGTGGACTTCGTTAACATTAAGGAAGTATCTAGACAGGTACATGGGTATCTTGGTGGTGTATCGAATCTTGTGGACCAGACCCATTGCAAGATGCTGTACTCTGTCGTCGACCCTAAGCCATTCCAGCCTGTCGAAGTGGGCAGGGGTGAGGTGGGTTCGGGGGGGCGAGGTCAAGTAGGAGCCTGACCAGTTTGTTTTGGGAAGTCTGGAGCCTGGTTTTAAGGGCCTTTGAGGTGCTGTGGTACCAGGAGGTGCATGCATAGTCAAAGAAACCCTGTACAAGGGCTCCTGTTAAGGTCTTTGATTGATTGATTGATTGAAAAATGTATTAACAGTTTGCAGAATTACAGTACATTTCAAGCACAAACTCAATACAAAGGCTGTTAACTGTGAGTGGACGACCCAATTAAGCATTACACTTGTTTCCAATAGGGTCCACAATGTTCAATTCATCAAAAACATTTAGAGACGTACAAATAGACACTTCTATATAGACAAAGGACAGAACAGGAATTCATCATAAAGGAGGTAAAAAGGGAAAAGAAACATATACATATAAACATATATTGTTTTCCTTGGAGGAGCTGCGTTGGGTCCCCAAGTCGGCTCCGTGGCCGTACCTTGAGTTGGCTGTGTGGCCGTGACCATCTTCAAGGTGTTTTTATTGACCAGTGAGGAGATCCTGTAAAGGAATCTTGTTCTATGGTTGACCTTTTTGATTACGTTGGTGGCCATTTTATCACCGGAAAGATTAGCCTCCAGGATGGAACCTAGGTAGGTAATTTCATCTTTACTCTAACCAAGAAGCCATTTGCCTTGCTGAGATTACTATTAGAGCCAAAGAGAATGGATTCAGTTTTTCCCAGGTGTAAAGATAGTTTGTTATCAGCGAGCCAGGTGCAGATTCTACCGAGTTCAGAGCTGAGGGCCTTTTCAACCTGCAGTCTGTTCCTGTCCGAGACTAGCAGTGCAGTTGCAGTCACAAGCTGAAGTCATGTCGTTAACATATATTAGGAACAGTAAAGGCCCTAGTATGCTCCCTTGTGGAACGTCACAGCTCACTGGGAGGGGGGGGGGGCAGTGTTCCATTCACCTCCACCATCTGTTCTCTCCCCTCCAGGTAGGATTGCATCCAGCTCACTGATGTGCTATCGAAACCAATTGCTTTTAGCTTGTTAACCAGTATGGAGTGGTTCACGGTGTCAAAAGCCTTTTGGAGGTCCAGCATGACCATGCCGCAGTATTTGCCAGCATCCACCTCATGTTTGATGTGGTCGCTCAAATAGAGAAGGCATGTGTCAGTGGAGTGGGACGTTCTGAAGCCAGATTGGAACTCGTACATTAATTTATTAGTGGCAAGATACTTTTCAACCTGTTCATAGACTATTTTTTCCATCACTTTCGAGATGGAGCTTAGAATAGAAATAGGGCGGTAGTTGCCGGGGTCTAATTTACTCCCTTTCTTGTGCAAGGGGGTTACTTTGGCCAGTTTGAAATCTTGGGGGACCTGTCCCTGTTTGATGGAGAGGTTTACTATGTGGGTGATGATTGGAGCTATAGAGATGGCTGAGTCTCTGAGAAATTTGGAGGGAATATTGTCATGGCCTGTGGCCTTGTGGGGTTGGAGGGCACTCAGTTTCTTAATTACCTCATCAGTTGTTACCATAACTAGTTTAAAATCGTCTTTACAAACACCTAGGTTTCTGTAGAAGGTTGTAATGTGCTCTACACCAAAGAGCCCAGAGTGGGAGGGCAGTTTGTTAACCAAACTGCCCTCCCACTCTGGGCTCTTTGTAATATCTTCCTTTACAACATACTGTAACATGTATTGTGTTCTAATGTAATGTTAAAGATGAGATGATTCAATATGCAATAATAATTTTACAAAGGGTATCGACAATGATCAAACAACAAAATGATCTGTGGCACAGGTCAGGATAACTCTGTCCGCATGCCCACTTGGATTATTCTCGTATAGCATTTCATACAGGCAGGCAGAAAGTTGTAATCCCAAAGATAGCGGCGTGCGTGACCACGCGTTGTGCTATTATCGGCTCTGTGCAGACCCGAATTGCCCTCTAACACCGCATAATACTGTAAAATGACAGAAAGAAAGTCAAAATAAAAATACAACCACAATCCAAGCAATCGATTTCACTTCTTTTCCAATTTCTTCCCATTCAGCCACAGTGCGGGCTGTGAAATTGGGCCTAGCCTGCAGCAGGATGAGAGAAAAAGGCTTCCTGGCAGCATTGTTATTTGATGATTGCTCTGGTTTACCCCTCTGCAGATGCCCCCCCCCCCCCCCCCCTTTGATACATTGAAACTGATCACCTGATATCCACACTTTGCTGCTTTTTCTCCCACAGCCACTGTGGCACTGAAATGTCTGGTCACAGCACTATGAGAGAGATTTATTATTCCAGTGAACGTTCACAATGTAATACTGTTTCAGCTTGAAAAACTGCAAGAAAGTGCTGCGGCCACCGAAATGAGGAGAAATGTGGCCTGCGAGTGCATGAATAGATGGGATTGTCTTTGCTGCTTATCTGCAGATTGAGATCAGAAATTGCCGTGCTATTTTTTGCCTCACATGAAAATCTGCCCGTTGTTCAGATCAAAGTGTGGTTAATCTGTGTATATACCCTCATGCTTTATTGTTCACAGAAATGCAGACCATTCATAATTCAGGGTATTTTAAAGAGCTGAATATTATAGCTGAATATTTTATAACCCCCGATGGTGCCTAATAACTCAAAAGAATTACAACATTTCATGAAACAAGATGATAAATTGTTCATCGGTATGCACACGGATGTGCATGCGTGCGTGCGTGCGTGCGTGCGTGCGTGAGAACATGATTGTATGTTGTGTGTAGATACCTGCCGACAATATGTACACAGTGGTGTACATAAGGACATTTACTCAAGTACTGTACAACTTTGAGGCATTTGTACTTTACTTGAGTATTTCCAATTTCCTGTACTATTACTTTTTACTCCACTAGTACATCACAGAGGCCAATATTGTACTTTTACTCCACTACAATTACACATAGGTTACATTACCCACTTCAGCCCTATATACATTTTACAGATTTGTATACATTTTGAAAACTTGTGAAATGGGACATTGATTCTACATAATGAGTACTTTCTACTTTTGGTACTTTAAGTACATTTTTTGATACCAATACCTTTCACGTTTACTCAAGTCAATTTTGAATTTCAGATTTTTCCTCGTAACAGACTAGTATTATTCTACATTGCGGTACTAATTTCCCACCACTGTACGCACAGCATACACCCTCAAGAAAGACTTGCATTAATGGTCCCATCATGTCCACTCATTTCCTCTAAAAAGGAGCCCATTCCGTTGTTGTTGTGAGCCAACGATCTCCTGTGGTCTCTCCTCATGGGCACATGAGACAGAGACACTGTAAGGGGGGGTGAGGGGGTGGAGGAGGAGGGAGGAGGGGGTAATTGGAGGAGCCTCAGGTTGGCAGCGATTGAATTGCAGAGCAGATGATGAGAGGAGGAAGATGCTGCGGACGAGATGCGGCGCGCGAGGGAGAGGAGGAGGAGGGTAATTGTGGTTTAAATGTGTGTTTTTGTCAGAGATGGAGGTAATGGGTTATTATATGCCTCCGGGGACCTGTGGAGGAATGCCTGCAGATGTTGTGAAGGGTTTGCTGGATGCTCTTCAGCGCCTCCCGGGAGGAGACAAATAGGAGGAGCACCACGGGGAGGCCGCGGTAAATACAGACCTGACGCTCCCCGCGTCATGTTAAAAAGCCTCTCTCTCTCCATCTCTCTCTCTCTCCAACCTCTCTCTCTCTCTCTCTTGTTCTCTCTCTCCCCCTTCCAAGGAGTATATCAAACAGCCTGACAGCAGATGCTCTGGGTGGGCCGACACAGGAGCACCCGGATTTCCACATGCACAACAAGACCACATACAAACCGCTGACAAGGATCTTTTGTTGATGTCTTGTTGTGTACAAAGCACAATAACTTTGGATGGATTTGGATGCTTTTCCGGCATCGTTGTTGTGTGTGGCTTATTGTCAATAGGGTACGGGAACAGCCTTCCCAAAAACACTTGCCAAGAAAGAAAGCGTCCTTTGAATGCTGCCGCGTTTGTGTCCAATTGATTTATTGTGGTAGCTAACAAAGGGAAAAGTTGGGAAGGAATGAGTTATGCATTGACCTTTACAATGCGATGATCCAGTCTGTCATAGAGGACCACCCAAGACTTTAGTCATTTGAGCAAATATATGAGATATATGAGACATAAACAGCTGTGTTGGATAATGCCCAAATATAATGTGAAGGCTGTTGGACTGGTAGGTGCGGTTTTATTCTGCTATTCATACTTGCAGATATTTCTTTTTTTCTTTTTTTTTTGCGGCTTACGCCTTTTATTGGTTTTGGAAGGGACAGACAGTAGGCTGACAGGAAACGGGAGAGAGATGGGGGAAGACATGCAGTAAAGGCCGTGTCGGGCTCGGGAGTCGAACCCGCGGCACACTGCGACTGGATTACCAGTCGGGTGCCCAGACGGTTACGCCACCGCCTGGGCCATACTTGCAGATATTTGAGTTTTGCACAGTGGTTGGCCAGGAATCGCTGCATTCGGAGGTTGCCTTTAACTTCGGGGACAATTCAGTGGGCCATGCAGGTGCCCGTGCATGCATCGCCATGCCCTTCAAGTTGTAAAAGCAAACAAATAAGGCTGTGCTAACTCCCCACTGTGAGGTCGAGTCATTTGTTCCACTTGTCCGGCTGATGGATTTGGTTTTATAAAAAATTGCCTTTTTTTAGACCCACTCTAATTAGCGAAAGGAGGGGGATAAAAAAAAAAACCAACAACAAATGCACCCAATGCATTTTGTGTTTTGTCCAATTGGACTACGCTCTTCGTGGCCTTGTTTTGTCTCCTTCCACGATTGTCCTCCACTCGTCTTCTTCACAGGCCTGTGGATTTCAGGGCATCACTGAGCTACCCCCCCTCTCTCTCTCTCTCTCTCTCTCTGACTCCAACTCTCTCTCTCTCTGTGTGTGTGTGTCTGGGGCGAGCCGGAGCAGCTGGGAGGGGGGGTGGTACACACCCAGCTGTGAGGTCTGGGACTCTAATAGCAGAATGGGATTAGAGGACTCCCCCTGGTGTGTGCCACCATGCAGCCGTGTGTGAAAGCTTTGCCCGTCATCAATATTGAGGTGGTGGCGCCGGGAGATCCATCAGTGAATCCGATTGCACGCAGAGAACTCTGAGGTCCTGGCAGAAAAGGCCGGCACAGGCGTTTTTTCTCCCCTTTCTCTCTCTCTCCTCCTTCCTTTTTACATTATTCCAGGCCCCAGGAGAGTATTTTCCATCATGTCAATGTAATGTAGCACACAGAGGCAATCATGCGGCCTCTCTCCGGCCGGCGGGCTGCCCGCTCGGAGGAGAAAATGCAACTTTAGCACTTAATCATCTCACCCGTAGCCACCCTAACAGTGCATGGGAAGGTTCTTCCCACAGAATGAGGCTGGGTCCTCATGGCTGGCACGCTGGTGTTAAGCACCTAATAAACGCTATTTTAAAAAATAGCGACTATAGTGAAACGGCATGAAGGGTTGTGAGCTTGTAGATTACGTGATAATAATGAATAGTGCCCAAAATAAGGACATCAGGTTGGTGAACTCTCATCCTGCTTGGCCGCAGGCCTCCTTTGCATTCCCCTTTTCTATTGTCCCCCTTTTCTCCCCAATTTAGTCATTATGCCAAATTGCTTCCTCCTCACACACATTTCTGTGTGTTTTCACTGCCGTTGTATCCTGGCACAACTGCCAGTGAGGAGCCCCCACCGGGAGGACGTAGTAGAGCCTCCGTCCTACTCCTCCAGCCCTACAGGAGAGCACACAGAGACAAATATCACCCTCCCCGCCCGGCCCGGCTTCCCTCCCCCGAACACTAGCTGGCCAATTGTGTTCGAACAAACCCTCGACAAGACCGAATACACCGTGGATTGGAACCCCATGCAGACAGCAGGCAGCTACTTTATTTACCATATAACCCGAAGAAGGCAGTTATCTGCCGAAACATTGGTTCACTTATTCTCTGCATCCTAAAACAAATTGTTGGCACTTCAGTCTGTGCGGCCACTTTCTTGTCTCTTTTCAACCTATTACATCGCCCGAGCGCCCTCCATTTCTCCCTCTTAACACAAAGGCACAAATGCCTCACAGACCTGTCCTTACGTAGGCTACATCAGAGAGCTCTCTGTGCAGAATAAAGCCCACCTCGGCTGGGTGTGATGTTGCCAGGAGACACCGCTGGCTGCAGCATTTGGATTCATGAGTCCCACTGTTGAGCACATGGTAGTCAAAGGCGTTCTAGGGCGGTGATGAATGCCATGCTGGTGAGGAAGAGAGAGTAAGCAATGGAGGGAGGGAGGTTTATTGATATAGGCTTACTTGCTCACCAGACAAAGGTTGGAGTGTGCGTGCGTGACAGAGCAGCGTGAGAAAGACAGTCTGATGAGTGTGTGTGTGTGTGTGTGTGTGTGTGAGAGAGAGACACACACACAAAGACACACAGTGAGACAGAGTAGCATGAGAATAAGAGAAGAAGAGTGTGACTGTGTGTGACTGTGTGTGTGTGACTGTGTGTGACTGTGTGTGTGTGTGTGTACTCGCGTGTGTGCGTGCGAGTGTGTGTATGTGTGTGTATTATGGGGGTGATTGATCTGCTGCGCGCATTGCTGCGAGGGAAGACACGCGGAGAGGTCAAACCAGACTGTTCCAAATAGACCTGTCGCAATCAGCCTGAGGGAGACCTAACCATGCAGTCGGACAACAAGGGCGATATATATACTTTTTTTTACTATTCAAGTGCCCTTGGTTTACTGTGCTCGGACTGGACAAGCCCATGTATTATTCACTGGGCTCACGAGGTGATAAATGGGAGACCTCCTGCTCAGAAGCAGTGGAATATGCACCAGTGCTTATCTCTTTTAATCCCGTGACCAGGGGGCAAGTCGGTAAATTAGCGCGGAGTGGTGTGCGGTGCAAGCGACCTGCAAGGGCAGGGTTGTTTAACCAGATATTTGTATATTTATTCAAAAGCTATTTATTCAACGGGCTCGGCTCGGCATCGCCGGGCTGTCAATGTTTTTTGTTTTTTTTCTCCTCGTATATGCAAACAATTGTGAGAATAAAACGCATAATATTTTCTGGAGTCCCTGGGCCTGGAAGCACGGCTTTCTGGCAGAATATATAGCCCTGAATTAATAATATATACCAGGGGTTTTCAATGTGGGAGAGCAACTCCAGGGACCCTTGAAGGTGTTCCACGGGGTCCCCAGCTAAAAGGAAGATTACTTTAGTTTAACTATAATTAAATTCACGTGGAATTATTTCAATACAAAATGTAACAGTGACTATTTTAACACCATGTTATTATAATATACTTCAATATCTCCACTATATGAATCCATTTCTCACGTAGTACCGTTGTGACATTTAGACAATTACATTTGAAAAAGAACATGCCAAATATCAAATGCCATGAACATATTTCATGTCAAGGACCCAGGCACGGAATAATTATAAGGAATGAAAAGAGTACATGAAAGTCAATTTGGGACTTGAAAAAGTTTGAAAAGCCCTGAGCTATGAATTTTATTGCATGGTTAAAAAAAACGAGAGAACAAAGTAAATTATTTAGGCAGTGCTTGTTTCTCTGAGGGGATGACGGGGTAAATACATTATCACAGCGAATGTCAAGGTAATAATAATTAATTCATGTGTGTCACTGTCTTGCACATCATGTACAAGCCATGCATGCTCCATAAAAAGCTCCAGTCCATGCAACTATACAGATTTAAAAGTATCCTATAATATGACATATAACACAGAGGGTTTCTTAATCATGATGTTTCATAACATTCATGGTTTGACGTAGAGATTTATATTTACATGCAGATAACTTTGTCACGTCGCCGTTTCCTCCCCTGTCACATCACGCAGAGGACATACTTCATGCTGAGCGACCATTACTTTAGCTAAATGCCACGGAGTTGGCTTAATGACAGTACCCAGTGTGCGTGCGTGCGAGCGTGACACACAAGTGTATCTGCTCACGCTCGCTCGCACGCACGAATGAAGCAGCATTCATTAATGTGTGGCACAAATTAATGAATGCTGCTGTAGTAGTATGTGTGTTTCCTTTATACCTCAATGACCGTTTCTGGGCCTGAAGCCTGACAACAGCAGATCTATACAAGCTCAACACTCTGATCTACAAGCCTCAAACCCTAACCCCAACCCAAATCCTAACCCCAACCCAAATCCTAACCCCAACCCCAACACCAAACAATCCAACCCTAAACCGAGGGAACATGCAGGGAACACTGAGCACATGAACACAGTGAGCCACTAAATCTACATGACGAACCATCTTCCAAGATCTATTCATTTTGAGAGGTACGTACTACGCAACACCAAATGCAGTCTCTGTTTCACCACCTGAGACAATTCCCCCATTCTCCACGGTGCTTTGTCTCTCTATCCCCCACCCGCTTCGCAATCATATCACATCAATTTGGCTTGATGCGGATCCTATACGCAGCCAGGCAAGCGGCAGGCGGCCATTGTTTTTCCACACAGAAACTGGATGTCTGCCACGGAGCTTTCTCTGGAATACTAATGAGGGTGCTTAGCGAGTCAAAGTTACTGACCTCGAGGTGCCGAGACAGAGCGCAGAACAAGGCGTGGCGGGGCTGAGAGAGCAGCCAGGCACCGTCTGCCCCGGGAAGACTGCAAATGTCAAGAGTTTATCACCCCTGGGCCTGGCCTCATCAGTCTGAGGCTGATGCTATATAGACTACACACACATCTGTTTGTTCTACGCTGTGCAACAGTGTTGCCATGTCTGCGTATTATACCCCTACCAAGCTTCCCTCTTCTGAATACACAAGGAAAATGGTTTGAAATACTGCAGTTAGGTTTAACTACAAAAAAGATAGCTTAGCTTAGTCTGTACTTTAAACACTTAGTAATACTAATAAAGTTACCTTATTAAGCACTCAGCAGAATATAGCATGGCACACAGCCTACAGACTCAAAACACTAGTAGTAGCTACAAACAGGGTTCAACACATGGAGGTGACGGATGGCAAATGGGCAGAAGTGGTGTTTCTCCCAGGCTTTTATGCTGGCTCTCTGATGAGGAGATGAGGTCCAGGTGTGTCTTCAAACACCAAGCCACTCCTCCAATCTCCACTCGACTCCACCCTCCAATCACTCCAATCACTCCAAGCACTGAAACGCTCAAGAAGGTTAACACACACTATGAGGCCACATAGGGCCGAACAGCAACTTTGGGCTTGTTTTTCTGTGAAGTTGCATGCAAATATTGGTAGTCGTGGGTTGCTTATTTTTGGGCCTGTTTCCTAATGCTGTGGACATTTTCATGTCAAGGACCCCCAAAGATGTTTTTGTCTGGAGGACCCCATTTGAAAATATTTGTTGCCAGGGACCCCCATACAAGATTTGGGTTGTTTAATGTTTCAAAAACGTTCCACATTTTGTTAAAAATTTGTCAAGATTTATTTTGAAATTAGCAATTAGCTTGTTGTGAGCTTGTAGATCCGGTTTAATTTTCAGCAGGTGCGTAGGTCCTACCAGAGCAGAAATGTATGTAGAAGGAGGGAGACAAGCACACCGCCACTTGCTGGTTCAAGAGATTTAGTTATTTAAGAGTCATAGCAACGTTTCGGCCTTTCGGCCTTTTTCAGTCATGGTGTGGCGGTGTGCGGGTCTCCCTCCTTCTCCATAGATCTGCTATTTTAAAATATAAAATACTCATGCGGCCTAGTCGCTTCTTTTGAAATCTAGCAACATTGCTGTGCAATAGTACAGGGGTGTTCAAACCTTTTTCAAAGGGGGCCATATTAGAAAATATTAAAACACCCAAGGGCCAACTACATCTCCTGACATGACACGTGGTACATATGCATCACATTTAAACGATTCTATTAACTATAATCATAAAAATGTATCAATGGTCCTTTGTCAGGTGTGTGCTGTGAACAAAGAGGGTAACGCAGCCTTTTTTCAGCCATATCAGTCACATTACCAAATGTAAAAAGGGTATCTTTGAAAAACAAAGGAAAGGTCCCGCACACTGTCAGACACTTGCCAAAATGTTGCTCTTTATTAGGTTCGACGTTTCGGTCGCTTAGACGAGCAAAGTAAAATAAATAAAAAATAAATACAAGGCCGTTCATAATACAATTCAGGTATGAAGTTGTGGGCCGTATAAAATTCGTCCCAAGGCCGCATTTGGCCCGCGGGCCACACTTTGTACACCCCTGCAATAGTAGGAGCTTTGGGCGGTATATAAAAGCTTAATTTATTATTCTCCGTAGTACGACAAAAGTATAAATGGGGAGTGTTCTGTTACGCTCTCCGGTCACAACAATGATGATATCCAGTTTCCAGTCACCACCGGCACCACGGGATGTGTTGTTTTACATCAAAACCCAACCTTTAGTTGAGGGGAGAGTTTTTCATTACAAGCACACACAAAAACTCCTTGGAAGGTGTGCATATCATGGGACACCGTGCTTGTCATGGTGACACAGACCAGCCATTGTGTGTGTGTGTGTGTGTGTGTGTGTGTGTGTGTGTGTGTGTGTGTGCGTGTGTGTGTGTGTGCGCACGTGGCTAAGTGCAATTTCTATAGCGCCTTTATCTAAAGCACAATGTTTACATTCATCCCTTTACACACCGGCGGCGTAGGCAACCATGCAAGCCACCGACCTGCTCATTGTTCATCGGCAGGGCACTGGCCAAGTAGGCTACATTTGCATAAAGACGTTTGTCCTCTGCATCTATAATCCATCCTAACTATTAGGCAAACTAGAGAGTCAAGGAGTGACAAGACGTGGATCAGTTGAGGTTCGATGTATAGTCTTGCTCAAGGACACTTTGAAATTCAACTAGCTGAGCCAGGAAAAACCGAGGATCAAACGGTATAATTCCGGTACACTCAGTGCTCTCTATCTCTTTGAGTGTCATGATTTCCCATAACCAAATCAAAGGGGCATTGCCCTCAATGAATACCAAAACGCTCGACCAAAACACATGCAGTCGATCGCCCCAAGGCATCCGGTATTCAGCAGTTATTCGGAAACGTAACCCTCAGTAAACTATGCCTGAACCTAACGTTATTCCTAAACGTAACCTCAGTGAAACTATGCCTAACGCTAAACATATTTCTAACCTTGTCCTCAGTAAAACAAATGCGTTTGAAACAAGTGTGTTTTGGGGTGAGTCTTCCAGGTACCGCCTCAATGCCCTCAATACCCTCCTACCTGACTAACTACTTCTCCAAAGGGAGTGACAGCCACAATACTACAGGGAGCGACAACGATTTGGTACCACCCATCTATAGAAAAGCATGGGAAAATTCTCATTCTACTACTCTGCCACCAAAGTGTGGAATGCCCTGACACCACCCTACCAACCACTGGCTTCTTTCAAAACAGGCCTGAAAATCCATCTTTCAGGAGACCACATCGGCTGGTAATAAAGCAATAAGCCACAAGAGGTGTGAGGTTACCGTGTATTTTATAATGGCTGAGAGGCGTGGTTAGGCACGAGACGTAGTCAGCCAGTGCAGTCAGGCTTCGTGTTATACGTTGTCACCTTTGCCAAACAAATACATAGAGAAACAAAACTTAAATGTTAGGTCAATATCATGGTAACTATTCATTCAATTCATAATTTTTGGAATCAAGATTTAGCTGATATATGTCTGTGAACATCACGTCAAAACCGCTATCTTAGCTACTTATCAAAACGATAGACTTGCCAGGACGAACAGCTGACTGTACTGAGTGACGAGGGAATAGGGGGCACTTGTGTATTTACAAGCGCTGCACGGGCCGGAGTCACTCAGTCACCACTCACCATGCTATGTGCACAGGCGGTATAGAAGCCTGCGCAGTCAGGGTTTGTGTAGAAATCAAGCGCTTCCCTTCCCTAGCTCAGCTACAGATATGCTGGGTCACTGTAACGCACCTGGGATTGATATAAACTGATTTAAGGAATAGATTATCGTGAGATTTACTATGTGGCCATTCAGAAACCAGCCAATCAGAATCGAGTATTGGGACTAACCTTTTAGAAACTAATTTTTCCCATTGAAAGGAGGTGGCGTTCACTGATTTATCTCTGTACATATAGTGTTTTATATTTGATGATATTGTATTTGTGTTATTGTCTCCACCAGGCCGAAGGCATGGGGAGAGAGTATGTTTTGCACTCCGTCCGTGTGTGTCCATCCGTGTGTGTGTGTCTGTCTGTCTGTCTGTGTACAGCTAATCTCCGGCACCGTTAACCCGGTCGATGCCAAATTTTGCACACACACTCCCTGAATGCCAACGATGAACCTCTGCCCCAAATTTTCCAGAACGGCCTGTTATAGCGCCACCAGGAGGCCGACTTTTGTAAAACACATTTGTTGATATTACTCCTCCAGATTCTGTCCAAAAATCCCGCAAATCTCTACACACCATCTCTATAGTCATGTGCTCAAGACGGATCTGTCCGATATTCTATATTCCATCCTAATTGGCTAACATTGGCTTTCAAAGTTTGCAGGATTGTCCCGTTTTGAACAAAAAGCCTCAAATCATGAACGCAGCGTGCAATTTACGTGAAATCTTTCATGGACTTTCCTACTAGGCTGAGGAATATATCCCGCCCTTTTCACATTGGCCTGTTATAGCGCCACTAGTCTCGCGTTACCAGACAACTATTCCACAATCTCCGAATGCTATATAGAGTCTGGGACTATAGCCCCCATGAGCTGAGTAACAGAATGCTATATAGAGTCTGGGACTATAGCCCCCATGAGCTGAGTAACAGAATGCTATATAGAGTCTGGGACTATAGCCCCCATGAGCTGAGTAACGGAAGCTGCCATTTCCGTTCACGGAAATATAGTTTTTATTTCCTTTTCTGCTAAGCAACAAGCTATAGCCTTAGATGTTTTCTATTTATATTAGGATAAATATGCGCGACTGTAAAGACGAAACGGAAGTGGCGAGGAGGCTCCACTTCCGCTGTATCCGGATACTCATGAGACCTTTTCCGTTAGCCCAGACTGTATGATGAAGCGTTTGGAAATCGCGGAGGTAACAGTCTGGTAACGCGAGACTATAGCGCCACCAACAGGTGGATTTTTGCAAAACACATTTTTGGAACAAAATGCCTCAAATCATCCAATTGCCATCAAAGGCGTATGAAGAAATGGCATCCTTTTCACATTGGCCTACTATAGCGCCACCAGGAGGCCACAACCTGACCTGCCCTGGTGGAGACCTGTGCTCCTCGGGGCACTTTATCTAGTTCTTTATGCTATGTTGATGAATTAAATACATAATATAGAACCACAATGAAAACAAGTCGCCAAGACTTTTTTTTGTGTTATCCTTGTGCTGTTTGTATTTCTGTCTAACAAAGTATTCAATCAATCAATATTCAATAACATGCCCAGAATAGGGAGGCTATAGAGTTCTTCTTTTGATTTGAACTGCATGGGGAGGGGACCCTGCCCTGCCTTGTCCCTCCACCACCCTCCGTTTGTTTTGCTCTCTCTCCACAGGTGGTGGTGGTGGTGGGGCCCCACAATAAACCCCAGTAAAAGACAAAGAATGACCCCACCCCCATCATCCATGAGTCTGTTCAGAGTCTTCTAGAGGCCTAGAGGGCTTCAGTGGATCTCCAATGTTTTCATTTCAAGGACATCCAATGTATAAGTATGTATTTGTCTGCTCATATACCTGCATCTGACACTATAACCGCCAACACAAGAGTTGTGCTGTTAAAAATGTTTCAAAAAGTTTTTTTGTTTTTTTTGTTTGTTTTTTGAAAATTGCAGATGTGTATGGTATGAGCTCATGACATTTTGTCCCATATGGTCTAGTGGTTAGGATTCCTGGTTTTCACCCAGGCGGCTGGGGTTTGACTCCCGGTATGGGAACACGTGCTTCTTGATGGATTGAATATATTGGACCAAAATGGAAACAAGCCCGTGGGACTTTTTGTGCTATACTTTTAGCATAACTGTATAATTAAACCACTGCACTACTCTGCAAATCGTTAATAAAGTCAGTCAAATGTCATCGTGCGATGCGTGAGCAGCGTGATCGGCTATTTTAGAATAGCATTAAAGTTAAAGTTTAATCATGTGTTAAACTGATTTTGATGCTACATTAAGATTGTGTGTGGGGGGGGGGGGGGGGTGGAACCCCTTCACAGATCCCTGGTGGTTGGGGGCTTGGGGGGGACCCCACTTTGAGAACCGCTGGCCTACATCAACGCACGGCAACAACAACAACAAGTGAAAAAAACATGTTTTCCAGCTGAAAATCTGCTATTTTCGTCAAGCAACACGGCCATGCGACGACGTGTATGAATTGAGCCTGTCAAGCAATTAATGCAGGGCTCCACAGCTATGTGGAGCCCCCTCCGTCATAAACAAAGCCTATTCACAGGCAGCGAGATGAGGCCCACTGCTTCATTTGTATCTGGGGGGGAGAGAATAATTACCCCATGGAATGAATCTATCTCCTCGCCCCTTGATTCATTTGATGTCTGATGATAATGCAGTCTGTTTAAAAAGATGCCTATTTCATCTCCTTTTTTCCCCTTTTTTTGTCATCGTTTAATTCATATTCGTACAGATTTAACACTGTACAATGTTCTCCTGTGAAGAGAGTGGATTGGTATCATCTTCTCAAACCCTGGCAGATTTTTTCCGACCCTCCATCACAGATATATCACAGTCACTCGGAGTCGGTACTAGCAGGATATGTATGCAATCAATGATTCAGGCACAGAAGCTAGTTGGTTCAGTCGTGACATTTTTGGTCTTATTTCCCAGAATAAAAGCTTAAGGTGATGAGAGATTATGAAGTAGATTTGTTTGGAATTTGGACGTGTTGTTGGATTAATACAAGCACATTGAGAGTGCAGTGTTACTCTCTTATATTCATTCATTGATGGATTTTGTTGGGAGAAAGGCGGGATTTGATGTTTAGTTGTACAGGTCATATAACAAAAGAGAAACTTGCCCTTTTAAATTTCCAAACAAAATAATTCACATTACGTTTAGAAAGATACATTCCCAGCACACGGCTTAGATTAACTGTTGAATGGCGAATACAATTGACATGTTGCTTCCTATATTTCATCAGGTACAGTCAAACTATTCCTAGTTGGAAAGTTTTCTTCCTGCACTAAAAACGCACTGCTCTTTAAAATGATATATAGGCCTACATCCTACCTGTAATTGATGTATATAGTATTCTCAGAGAGGGCTGAGACTTTAGTAATCTTACATTTGTTATTTGTTTATATGATGCTGCCAGGTTTTAAGCCAACCCTGATGGGATGAAACAGGACAGAATGAAAAATGTCATGTGCCTGTTGTCAGTAACCTATACGTTTTCCACGAATTTGTATCACATTTGTGTTAAAAAGTGGAAGCTCATTCTGTGGAAGAGCAACATTGCCATCTAGCATCTAAAAACAGAACAACAGCCAGAGTTGTCTGGGGGAGGGAAGAAAAAAAAGTTCTCTTTCCATGAAGATATATTGCCTATAATAATAGACAATATAATTGCTGAACAGAATATTAAAGCAGCCTATACACAATGAAATGTGTTCAGAATGCCCACAGCATTGCAATATCTAATTTGCCAAATCTGTAATTACGCCTGGGGGGTGAGTCATATAAAATATTAAAACAAAAATAATCTACAGTATAGCTTTCTGCTTTTGACACTTTAACATTCTCAGTGGAACGGCACAAAACATGTTGACCGCACTCAAGGCCAAACAGACCAGCTATATCATGTGCTATTATTACTGAGTGCATCCGTCCATAAACTAGAATGGCATACTGATCGACAGCATATAATGCATATAATAATGGCACCACTATGGCCTTGGCTCGCACACACTCACTCACACAGCTAACTCCTCAGTGTTAATTTAACTCTGAGAGAGTACGCGTGGACCCAAAACGGTTTCCATTATTCAAAGCCTCAGATTCTTACAGTGTGTGCCATACGGTGTGTGTGTGTGCGTGCGTGCCATACGGTGCGTGCGTGCGTGTGGGGTGGAGGGGGCTGAGATTTATTCCTCAGGTCAGACTCGGGTTGTGTGTGCATGCGTTGGAGAGATATCCCATTTGCATGGGATGCGGGGGTGCTGCCATAAAGTAAAAATGATAATACCGCGTCACAGTCGGTCCAAAAGTCCCAGTGGTGTCTGGTGTGTGTGAATGTAATTTCACCCCCCTTCCCATGCTAATATATAGTGCAGAGAGAGAGAGAGAGGCTTGCTGAGAGGCCCGCTGCCCCCGTGAAAGATTACAGGTAGGTAGTGGAGCAGCAGGTGATTAAACGTGTGTCTGATGTGACTGTGTGTGTCTGCTCGGTTCCAGGGATAGCTGCGACCACGGTGACATCAGAGCGTGTGTGTGTGTGTGTGCGTGTGTTTGTGTGTGTGTGCGCGCTGTGTGTGTACGTGCGTGTGTTTGTGTGTAATGCGTTGTCTTCCCCACCCTCCTCAGTACCACCACACGTGTATACTATTACTATAGGTCCATAAAGATGAGCATGTGAGCACAAGCAGAGCTGATGCAAGGACATGCACATCACGCACGCACGCACGCACGCACGCACGCACGCACGCACGCACGCACGCACGCACGCACGCACGCACGCACGAACATTGTGAATCCCACACATATGGTCGGTTGGTGTGCCGCTGTGATTGAGAGAGGTGGGCTTCTTCTTTCTTAAGAATAATTTCATGCATAATGACACAGAGCCAGGTGTCCCTGCATGCCGCCAACCCCCAGCCCTAGAATTCCACACTGAGATCAGTTTGGTTTCCAAAGGCGCGGTGCAGAAAATCCTGCCCCTAATTCATCAAAATGATGATTTGTTTGCCACTTCTTCCTGAATTCCTATACAACCTTTCAACGATCCTTATACGTGCGCACGACACAAGCAAGGCATGTTGGAAATGCAAACAAAATCAGGGGTGCAGGTGAAAGTCCTATAGGTCAAATGTCTAATACTCAAATATATCATTTGATTGTACTGCTGTTCACAATGAGATATAAAGGTCATATCCAGACAAAAGCATACAACTGTATGTAAATAAATGCACGTATAATAATCACAAGCACTCAAGCAACGAAGAGCTTTTCAGCCTCCTGTGCTGGAGTGCTCTGACACCACCACACCTCTGCTACGTCTCTCTCTCTTTCTTGGGCTTACTATCGCTCCCCCCCCCCCCCCCCCCCCAACCTCCACTCCACTTCAGCTCTAACAGCCCTTGACAGCTGGAGATGAAATAGAAATTTCGATATCAAACACCTACACAAAGGAGGGCTGACCTTTGATCAGCCAGCTGTTTGATGTTGTGACAGGGAATTTGCATCCCACGAGCAATGGCGGCGGACGCCACTGTGAGGGGCTAATGCCGGGGCCCTGACAGAAGAGCGGCGAAGGTCAGGGGCCCCTTTTAGGAAAGAACAAGCCCCTCTAATCTCCCACAGGGGCTCCGGCACAGCATTTGATGTTCAGCACAGAGAAATATTCATTCGCCATGTTATTCAATACAACACTTGAATTAGGGGGGGGGTGCATTGAAATTAGTTTGATATGATTGTACTTGGTTGGCGAGTGGAGAGTCCTGTGCCGTGTTTAGACTGCAAAACAACAGCAGCAACATGCCGCTCCAGCCAGTCAGAGATAACAAAACAACAGCAGCAACATGCCGCTCCAGCCAGTCAGAGATAACAGGTCTCATCTGTAGTTGAAATCAACCATGTCTGCTCATTTGGCCGCCTAATCATTTGATCATCCATCCCCCACATCTGAGCACGCAGCCTGCCACACATTTTGCACACCTCCCGGTCTCGAGCCTGCGGTTCCACGGGCTGTTTTAGAACACGCGCGGCGGCGTAGCCGATCTCAATGTCGTCTATTGATCTCTGGTTGGGTGGATCGGTTGAGCTCGGAGGCTGCTTAATTATTCAGAGTATAGCACGTCATTTTTCATGCTCGCCGCTGTACGAGAGGCCCAAAATAAACCTGTCACTCCCACTGACCATCTTTCATCTGGCCATCAGCTTGCAGCCTCATTAGCCACACCGGAGAGGAGAGGAGAGGAGAGGAGAGGAGAGGAGAGGAGAGGAGAGGAGAGGAGAGGAGAGGAGAGGAGAGGAAACAGTAAGTATGATGAGATTCAATCTCAAACACACACACACACACACACACACACACACACACACACACACACACACACACACACACACACACACACACACACACACAACAAGACTGATGATGAGACATTGTGTGTCAGCCAATCATTTCAGCTCATTTCAAGAAATATCATCATCTTCTGTCTTTTTTTTTGGGGGGGGGGGGGGGGGGTGTTCCAGGTTTGATCCCCATTTCAAAGTGCAGCCTTGTGCATTGGAGAGGGTTTATTCACACACCGGGCCCGCAGCTTTTCGTATTGGTCAATTTAGGATTCTGAGTGAAATCTACACAATCTGAACGTAGGTCATGCAAGGATATATTTATGACATTAATTTATTACGTTTGGATCATTGGCTATTCCGGCATAATTTACTATACCACGTCAAGCTGATAATCATTTGCGCTGCCTTGTGTGCCTTGACCATTTCATTCGGTTGGACTCTTTTTTTTTCCCTCTTCTCGTTCTTTTATTGATTGTGTCTGGTAGGGGAGTCATTTTCATCACTCATCCAGGAGGAGCGCCGCAAGTACTTGTTATGCAGGGAACAGTGGAAAAGTGACCCAGAGGTCTGTCCTGTCGTGGGTTCATGGTCAACCCGGAGGTCTGTCCTGTCGTGGGTTCATGGTCAACCCGGAGGTCTGTCCTGTCGTGGGTTCATGGTCAACCGATGACGTCGAAAAATAAATCCCTCCATATGGACCACTTCCATCCTGGCTTCGCTATTTCAAAAACTGTGAAAAAAAGAAAAAAAGAAAAGAAAAAACAGCAGATCTGCAAACACACAACCAGGGGTCATCATTATGTGTCTGTACACGGACAAACGTTTCCGTGGCCGTGTCCGTGCGGCAAAGACTTGGATCAAAGTAATTGGATCATAACACCACAAGACCCAATTACTGAATGTTCTATAGGTTTTCTTGAGAATATGTATAACACTGATTTACTATGACACTATGGCATAATTAGCTCTGGTCCATAGCTCTATTGCAACGCATTAGAGCTATGGACCAGAGCTATGGCATAATATGAGTTCAAATAATAGTAAATTAGTTCTCAAATGATTAACTTAGAGTGTAAATGGAACCAAATGGACCCGTTCAATTTGAACACTCTCAGAGTTACAGACCATAATAGTTATTCAGGGCTAGCTCTTTATGTGTTTCTGGTGATATTATTGTCCAATAATGCATGTCTGTGGCAAAAAGGACTTTTGACAGAAAGTTCCACCATAAGCCATTATGAGCCCTGCTCACAACGCGACGTGTTGTGCAGCTTGTACTAGATGCACAACATAGTGAACATACACAGTGCACTATGCAGTATATAAAAAAGAGATTACGTGGTTAAACTTTATACCAACAACAACCACACACATTGTAAAATGTACCAATCTTTGGTAGGTGACTCATAGCAGAGTGAGACTGACATATCATATGATTGCTATGTGGCCTATGGCACTTTCCATCTGTAATGAAGTCACTTGTTCCACGGCAGAGAAATAACAATCACTCCGCCTCGGACAGATATACCCGGCTCCCAATAAATCACACAAAGTCAGGGTTCACCGTGCTCCCCATTTCACGTGTCACAAATTGTTGATGCGTCTCTCTGCAATGATCGCCCGGGGGTGATGAAGACGCCCAAATATGAAACGGTCAAATGCATCGCATTACCTCACTCTCCCCATTATTTCCTGTATGAGGTAACGGGCAGCTAGAGCATCACCACACTCACCACCGGACTTTTGCCGGCCTGATCAATATTTTTGTTCCTGTTAATTATCTCACCATTACGCTCATTAATTACACTTTCAAGGCTCATTTCCAGTTGCTGGCCAATGGCCACGCACCGTACGTACTGCTGGCCACTCTGAGGTAGGAATCTGGAGGGCTGGGTGGTGAGTGATGGAGGCAGTGGTGGAAAGCAATGGTTCTGAACCAGTGGGTCGGAACTTCGGAAGCCCTGGGTGGGTCCCCAGATTACAGTGAGTGAAGTGACAATTTATGGACCTTTTTAATACCTACAAAAATAATAATAAGAAAGAAAGAAAGAAAGAAAGAATGAATGAATGAAAAAATATAGCTGCAAGCAACGACAAGGCAAGCAATAAGAACATATGCACAATAAGCCATAGAAACATGGAAGACTGAACTTGAGAAAAAGAACACCATGGTTTTGATTGTGGGTGCAGGGTTCTAGAAGACTCTGGTGTTGATTGGAGAATAGAAACAGGTGTGCAGTGCCATACCCAGGCAGTTCGTCACCAACCGTGCTATTCATATGCTAAGTTGGCGGTGCCCAGATTTGAACCAATGACCTTGTGGTCGAAAGGCGAGAGCTCTACCGACTGAGCTATACGGACACAATCTGTTGTTTTATTGTAAACAGCAAAATCATTCAGTGTTTTTGATGACAATTGTGTGTCCTGGTTTTGGGCATCCATTACTACAGGGTGTTCATGTTTTCACATAAAACTGCTCTTTTTTTTGCGTCTCCTTATACTTGTCCGGCATGAGGAGACGCATATATGTGTCGAAGTTTCATTGCCGACGGTCAAACGGTTCATGAGCTATGCGCGTTCAAAGCTTGCATTTTCAATTGAGTGCAATAGCGCCACCCTTTGGCCAATGGTTGTGTGCTTCGCATCGTCACCGTTTGGCATAGCCCTCTACCATATTGCCAAGTTTCGCGAAAACCCACTGCACGGTTCAGCCAGAACTGCTATTTTTGGTTTTCAACCCTTTTCATATCAAGGTCCATTTCTTATTTGGCATTTTTGAGCTACCGACCACCAATTTTGATGAGATTTAGCCTCTCAGACCCAAAACTCCATGCTGTATTGATGTTGGTACCATAGGAGATAACAGGCAAACATTGATCAAAATAACAATTCTTCTACATTCTCTAATTGTGTAGACTTCTTAAGTAATGCAGATGTTTAACAAAAATGTTACTCTTGAGAGCGTATATTCTCTCAAGAGTTAAAGATCTATAAGGGTTAATTTGGTTACCAACTCTCCTTCATTTAGCTGGGGACCACCAGGAACCCCCTCAAGGACCACTGGTTGAAAACCACTGATCTAAAGTAATCAACAAATAGCCGATCTACAAGCTCGCATCACCTCGATTGACACTTTCACTTAATTACTAAAAAAATACAAAATGTAGTACTTCTTGCACCACTGACGAGGAGTGATGGAGGGCAGGTGGGAGGTGAGGAGGAGAGAGAGAGAGAGAGGAGAGAGTGAGACTTGATTAATCCTCTGTCTCTGTCTGAGGTTGGCTGCCACTCGCTGCTGGTGGGGGAGGGGGGGGGGGGGGGGGGGCAGGGGTGCCAGCCATGAGTCATCTGAGACTCCCACCAAGTAAGAGACAAACGAGGTCTTCAGTGGCCAAATCAATAAGATCCTCTGACGCAGTTCTCAAACTTTTTCATGGCAAGGACCCCTAAATCCCCCCCCCCCCCCCTACTGAAAATATGTTTGTGCCAGGTACAAGATTTGGGTTTGTGTATATGTTTAAACAAGATATTCACACATTTTCAAGATGTTTTGAAAATATCTCACAACTTACGGCCGCTATTTGTCCGTTGGCTACTAGTCGACCGGAGGGAGCGCGAACATTCAGGCCTCATTCACACGTACCAAACACCAATCAAGCAATGTTTGGTCGTTTTTTTGTTTTTTTGGGCCACCACAATGCTTTTCCAATGGGAGTCACATGGTTTGATCAAACATTTGTGTTTGATCGCTGATTAATGATTGCTCCCCCCTCATCAAACAAAAATGTTTGGTCAAACCATGTGACTCCCATTGAAAATGAATTGGAGCAGCAATTAAAAAGCAATCAGGCATCGCACACGGACCGAACATTTGTTGTGTAGGTGTGTACGCAGCCTCAGTGAAAATAGCAGATCTACAATCTCGAGCTCGTAGATTGGCCATTGGGGGCTCCTCGCTGGCAGAAGAGTCAGGCTTCATTCACACGTACCAAACACCAATCAAGCAATGTTTGGTCGTTTTTTTGTTTTTTTGGGGCACCACAATGCTTTTCCAATGGGAGTCACATGGTTTGATCAAACATTTGTGTTTGATCGCTGATTGCTGATTGCTCCCCCCTCATCAAACAAAAATGTTTGGTCAAACCATGTGACTCCCATTGAAAATGAATTGGAGCAGCACTCAAAAAGCAATCAGGCATCACACACGGACCGAACATTTGTTGTGTAGGTGTGAACTAGGCCTCAGTAGGATCATCCAACAGCTGTGACTGACAAGTTACATACATGATGTGTGGGGAGGAATTCATTGCCATAATGACTAAATTGGGGAGAAAAAGATAATTGGCTACTAAAACATTTAAAATAAACCCCAGGCAGGACTAGCTCAGCTTCCACAGATGCTGTAGAAGAGACGGTTAATATATTTTTGCAAAAATAAATTGACTTAATTTATATGATACATAATCTACGATATAGCTGAATTCACCACTTACATTTTCAACCCTGCTGGGCTGAGATGGGAGTAAGCTCCATGCAGCACGGTTGGCAGAAGCCAGAGTGATGTGATGTGCGGCGATGTTAAATGTGATCACCATCTAGTCAGCCTCCCCATCTGTCCAGGGGGCCGTGTTGCCAGATTAGCTGGACTGTTTCACTCAGCCCAAACAGCTGTCAGCCCCCCCCCCCATGCACTCCACTTTCCCATGACAACACCTGGGCAAGACGGTGGTTCTCAACCTGTGGACCGGGACCCCCCGGGGTGGTCCCCACATGATTGTTTTGGAGGGTCCCCAGATGACAGTGAAGTTATACTTTAAGACATTTTAAGACTTTTTAATACGTTTAAAAAAATAAACAATAAAAGACAAAAAGATAGAAAAGAAAAAAGACCATTACTGCATTGGCCAAATTGTCAAATAATAAGAAAGAGGCAAGATCAAATATGCGGCTGAAAATGTTGAGAACCACTACACTAGAGGGGACATTAAATAGAAAGTAACACTACACTTCTATCAGAGCTGTAATATAAATATAGTATAGGCCCGCTATATCATACTTGGCTGATGATAAATGAGGACTTTCCATTGTGAGTTTTGCCTTATGCAGACCTCTATATAGACCTGCTGTCAAGCAGGACCCCCACATTGATACGTATTATTAGGCCATGGAAAATATTCTGTGCCAGGCATGGATGCCCATAATGTCTGTATAGATTTAGTACAGGATTCTTTTGATGCTTTTGTGTGACGCTATATGTGCGTACGCACGCACGCACGCACGCACGCACGCACGCACGCACGCACGCACGCACGCACGCACGCACGCACGCACGCACGCACGCACGCACGCACGCACGCACACACACACACACACACACACACACACACACACACACACACACACACACACACACACACACACACACACACACACTCATACATTCTCAATCATTGGGGTTAACATCTAGCTTCTTATATAGTGAAAATAATATAATAGTGAAATTAAACTGTTCCTCATTTTCATGGGGAGTCCCTGGAACACCTTAACCCTGCAAGACCCGGATATATTTCTACTTGCAAAAATGCCCTTGGGGTCCCTGCTGGGCTGTGGAACCCACTTTGAACCCACTGTGAGAAAGACCAAGGGCTTTCGTCCATGCTAAACCCCTTATCCTTAAACTTCTTTGCTTAATTTTACTATTTTGAAAAACATTTGACTAGCCAACTACATCGACGCATTGTGAGCTTGTAGATTGGCTATTTTAACCATTCAAAAATGTTTTTCAAAATAGTAAAAAAAAAAGAAAAGAAAAAAAAAGGCAAAGAAGTTTAGGTATAAGGGGTTTAGCATGGAGGAAAATAGAGCCCCAAGTGTGATAGTTTTAGAGATGTGTTCCGTCCACCAGGGGGCAGAGAGGGGTCAGTGGCAGTTAAAGCCTTATTGTCAGAGCCATAGACTGACTGACTGGTCAGAGGAGCTCAGCTGAGCAGCACACACTGTACTGTACTACTGGCACAGACCGGCACACTGATGCCACCTGCTGTTGAAAACTGGAACTCTATCAAATGTTAGAAGTGGTCGTTTTTTTTCTTGGCGTTCCTGACTTTGATTGATTAATTGATAGATTGATTCATTGAATACTTTATTCAAAGTTTGCAACAAAAAAAAGAAAGCATAGAAGTAGGCTACAGTAATACACAAGGATGCTAAAGGGATAACCCAAGAAAGCCTATTACGGCTTGGTAATATACAATAATATGCAAAAACATCATATAAATGAGTAGTAATCAGAACTAAAAATATGTACAGTAAACAGTTGGGGGGTGGGGAGGGGGGGGGGGCGGTCATTTCTGGTGATAAGCTTAGACTTACAGGGGCCAGTTACGAATTGTTTTAAGTGCTCTTTTAGAGCGGATTTGAAGGAGAGTAAGGAGTCACACCTTTCTTTATGACTTTTAATGTTTTAAACTGTGATTACTGCATGTTCCAGACAGTTGCATATAGTACATTTGCAGCGAGACATGAAAGGTTAGGTTATAGGTATCACATACAGTAGCTATATGTCCAGAGCCTGCTGAGTGACAAGTGAGTAGTGTGAGGGATATGAAAGATGGTCAAGTGTGAATATCATCTCTGTCTGGTGGACAGAGACATACATACACAGTATGTCAAAAAAATAGCAAAAATAGCAGATCTACAAGCTCAAATGTGTCACTTCACGCTGCGCTTCAAGCTTGTAGATCTGCTACTTTTGATTATTTTGTGTGACGCTGTATAGTATGATCAAGTAGGGCATTCATTTACGAGAAAAGCACAAAAGGTTTGAGTATATGGAGATAAGACGTTTCTGCCCGCGACAGCAACAGTATCTTTGGCCTGTCGCTCCTGAACGCAGACAGCAGGCCTCGGGGTTGAGAAGCTGCTTTGGGGTTTAGTTCCTCTCATGATGATGGGCACATCACATCACATCAGAGATGTGTAGGCCTACAAGTGTAATCCCTCGTGTCTCTGTCCCATTGTCTCCGCTCATGCAGTAACAAGTAACACGTCATTCTCTCTGGAAGCCATTGGATTGGAAGCACGAGTTCGAACCGCTCTGCTGACATATGGATGCACTCTGAAAGCGTGTAATCGTTTTGGCGACGGAGGGAGAGGGAGGGGGGTGGGGGGTCGGGGCGGGGGGCGAGACGAGTGAGGCACATTGCAGAGCAAAGGCCTGAACACAGTACAAAATTAGCAGATTACAAGCTCACAGCCTGTCGCCTATGTGAGCTTGTAGATTGGCTATTTTCAAGCGAGGGCAAAAAGGTGAGAGGATGAGTTATGGTATGTTGAAGGATGAAGAGGGCAGACAGTGGGAGGGGAGGACATGGATGGGAGCAGCTATAGGCCAGGCAGTTCATTTTGTCGACTAAAACTATGACGAAAAATGGCTCTCGGCTGCCTTTTTTTCACTGACGGAAACTCACAAAGGGCCACGGTGAGATGCTTGTAAATCTGCTATGAAAATGTAAACAAATCTTACATCAAATCTTGAAAAAAAAAAGAGAAAAAGAGAAAAAGAAACATTTTTAACAGCCAAACTCTTAAAGGGGCATTCCACTCATTTTCAACATTTTACTATGTCATTAATATACCTAAAGTCCCCCCATTCTGTGTTTCCTAGAACTAGAGGTCTGAAAAATATCATTAACATGGTGAAACACATCTTGATGATGTCATCAAGATGTGTTTCACCATGTTAATGATTTTTTCCATAATTACAGTTCTAGGAAACACAGAATGGGGGGACTTTTTTATTATTTCCACACAACAGCTCTAAGGTATATTAATGACATAGTAAAATGTTGAAAATGAGTGGAATGCCCCTTTAAGTCGTTAAACACTGCGCCCCGCACAGAATATCTTCAGATGAGTGTCAGCAGGCGGCGGCCAAATACAAATGAATTTGGCGAGTCCTTGACATGACAAAGTTTGAGAAACTCTGGTGGTGCAACAGGCATATATACAGCTGCAGAGGATGTACACACACACACACACACAGACACACACACACACACACACACACACACACACACACACACACACACACACACACACACACACACACACAGCACGCTTCAGCTGCAGAGTGAAGTCAGCTTGGGAATCGGCGGGGCTAATAAATATGCTGCGAGCACACATGATGTTCTCTTTTACACGCAGTCTGTTCTGTTCTCAACGCAGTCCTGTGTGCCTGCGTGCAGTCCTGTGTGCGTGCGTGCGTGCGTGCGTGCAGTCCTGTGTGCATGCGTGCGTGCGTGCAGTCCTGTGTGCATGCGTGCGTGCAGTCCTGTGTGCATGCGTGCGTGCAGTCCTGTGTGCGTGCGTGCGTGCATGCATGCCTCTTTGTCTAGGACCAGGGGTCTTCAGTTCAGCGTTTCTCAGCCCAAGGACCCCCTTAGCTGAGAGAGAGATGAAGCAGGGAACCGTCACACCACCACATGTTGTATAAAACTGTGTTGCAGATTCTTTCTTTTTGTAGATTTCGTTTTAAACCAGTGGTTTTCAACCTTTTTCATATCAAGGTCCATTATTTATTCAGCATTTGAGCCACGGACCACCATGTGATGAGATTTAGCATCTCAGAACCAAACAATATTTTGTTGAAATAATGTAACTCTTGAGAGCGTAAAATGGACCTGTACGGGTCCATTTGGTTTCATTTTACGCTCTCCAGAGTTACGCTCTCAAGAGTTAAAGATCCACAAGGGTCCATTTGGTTACCAACTCTCCATCATTTAGCTGGGGACCACCTGGAATCCCTTCAAGGACCACTGGTGTTTTAAAACCCTCAGTCAACTTGCCCCTTGGCTCTGTACTTGGTCTGCTCTATTTCCCTCTATACCAACTGTCCCAAAGTGTGAGCTTGCAGATCGGCTCTTTTTGGCTACCCCCTAGCGGTCACGGCCCCCCCTGTTGAAGACACCTGGTCTAGGCCTATGTGTGTCTTTGTACCTGAATGCTGCGTGCTGTGTACCTGTATGTCTATGGCACTCACTGTATAGTATTTTATTGGTTCTCAAACAAATTAATATGTATTTGTTTAGGCTGCGGAACCCATCCGAAAATATTTTATGAGAACGTACAAGATTTGTGTTGTTAAAATGCTTCAAAAATAGTTTTTAATTTCCCCCAAGCTTCTTGGAAAATACTCATAATAGGGTCAAACTTTGATGGTATATTAACTAATTCTGCAGGGGGGACCCACTGGAACTCCGGTCCTTGAGGGGGTCCGGGACCGTGGGGGTCCTCAGAGTTACTACAGGGGGGTCATGAAATCTTTGTGTGAAGGGAACTTTTTTTCCTTTTTTTTTTACATTGACCACTTGAACCCTAGCATCCCTTTTCTGAGGGGAACAGATCTACAAGCTCACAACACCTTACGCTGTGTGGCATTGCGAGCTTGTAGATTGTCTATTTTTGGTGTGGTCGCTGCTTCATCTCTCTCTCAGCTAAGGACTCCTTGGCCTGAACGTTAAAGACCCATGCCATATGGTACCAAACCTCCAGACCATGACAGCAGAAAACTGATTTTTCTTTTCTCCGGCCCGTAACATGAAACACAAACAGGTAGCCCACGTACAACTTCTTCTACAGAATGGACTCACTTATTGTTGTTCTGAGACAGCTATAAAGCCAGCCTCTCTTCTTAAAATGTCAACTTGAAATGGAATAGTGTGAAATATTGCCGTGCGAGAATGACTTATGTTTTGTTTGGTTTAATAAAAGAGTAATAAAACACCCTGGCTGTCAGACAGTCTGAAGCAACCCTCGAGCACATGTATTGTCCACGGTCTCCACAAGGGGGCAAACTATAACTAACATTTGCCCATGATAGGCCTGCTATAATTGCAGACTGCAATTTGCAGTGAACTACCACCAAATCAATAGACATTATTTGGTCAATTCTTTGACCAATCCTCAAATAATTGATTAGTTCAGGCCTGTATGGGTTTAAGCATGGTGCTGTAGTAGGATAGAAGGAGCTTGCCTTATTTGATTAATTTTATGGTTTTTTTTTGTTGTTGCTTTCTCATAGGCATGCAGCCTTTCCTTTCACCTCGGAAATTAATTTCCCGCCCAGATGCACAAACTGGGCCATTTTATCCCCTTTTCATTGGAACTCTTTTTTTCCCTCTTTCCTTGCAGGAAACCAACACAGTGGGGGAATTGTTGCCCCGGTGTGGGTGGGGGTGAAGACCCCCGTAGCGACTCAACTTGACGTTGGGAGATGAGACTGGAAACAGGTGTCACCCATGACCTTCAGCATTCAAACATTGCTGGCCTCACAATAGCTTGGCCCTGCTCAAATAGACCCCCCCGCCCCCACCCCCCCCCCCCAACTCCTCCTGGACCCCCCCCCCCCCCCCCTCCACTCACCCAGAGTCCAGAATGGCGGCCTTGACCAAGAAGAAACCGCTTAGCAGGTAACTCCACACTCCCCCACTTGGGCCGCTTGTCATCACAGATTATTTCGATCAAAGTTAATGAGTGCCCAGTGCTGCTCGAGCATGCTAGTTGTCTTTACATGGACGGTACATTAGCTACCGGCAGCGGGCGGCCCTTCTCGTGTTGTTCACCTCGGCCTCACCTCAGCTCCGAGAGGAGATGACCTGACCCTCTGCCCCCCCCCCCCCCCCCCCCCCCTGCACAAAGAATAAAACACATGAAGCAATAACCTCCAAATCCGGACGGCGGGATTATGTGAAGTGTGAGACGTATGGGGTCGGTCGGGGAAGTCGGTCGGGACGGGGATAGTGGAGGGCGGTGGGGGATCGTTAGAGGGGTGGGGGGGGGGGGGACTTGTCAGGGGGGTATGGGGGGGGGGGGTGTCCGTGTCCTCACCCCTCGCGTCTGTCAGCGCCCGCTCGTATCGCCCACTCTGTTTTCCTCATAAGAAAAAGATTAATTCTGCAGATTATCGTGGTTTCAATAAAGTGCTCACTGTTTAAGCAGAAATTGCAGAGAAGCAGATGCCTTATCCCGGGGGACCTCGCTCGGTAGAGGACACGCGGCTTAAAATGCCTCTCCACGCTGTATGAAACGCCTTTCTGTCTCACGGCATAAATCGAGCGGAAATAGCAGATCTACAAGTCCTTTGCAGATCAGCTATTTTCACCATTCAACACATGTAGATGAAGTATATAGCTTGAAGCTTGAAGTGTCCCTCCAAACGCTGTATGAAATGTCTTAAAGCGGAAATCAAGCGGGAATAGCGGACAAGTCTCACGACATGTCATGATGGGAGGCCTATTTTCGCAGTTCATCATACGATGAAGTAAAGTGTAAAATGGTTCTCCTCCCCAAACTGTATTCATGAACCGCCCTTCTGTTGTAAATCATAAATCACGTAACATTTATCATAATCCAACATGATCTCCAATCTAGGAGCAAATTACACAAACACAAGCTTAATGGTTTGAAGAATTCTGTTGTTTCTGTCTCGTCATATGATGTCGAACAGCTGTATGTAATAACTTCATGATCGTGATCTCACCACAAACATGACCATAGAAATCCCCAACCCCTATAGTTTGCCTATAGATCGGAGGCCTGTTCATGGACTAATGGCAGTGCATGGTGTAAATTAACTAAGGACATTTACTCAAAGCACTGTACTTACAGAGTACAATTGTGAGTTACAGTATATTTGCTCTACTGTGTTTGCTATTTTCAATGCTTTTACTTCTACTCCACTACATATTAGAGGCACATTGTACTTTTTACAAACATCCACTAACCCCTTCAGCCCTATTAGGCTATTTGAAAATAGAAGAAATTGTATACATTTTGTAAACTTGTGAAACTGGATATTCTGCGTAATGAGTAGGCCTACTTTCACTTTTGGCACTTTATATATTTTGATGCCAATACTTTACTCTACTTTTGCTCAAGTACATTTTGAATACCGGACTTTTACTTGTAACAGAGTATGTCTACAGTGAGTACATCGTGGTATTCATACATTTACTTATACCAAAGTAAAACATGAAAGTACGTCTTCCATCACTGGACTAATGGTTATCCCTGGTAGTGTGTCTATGGAATGGACCTGACAGCCAACTGTTTTGACACTGAGGCCTCGGCGACAGATGGCGACCAAATGCCTTTTACTGCCGTGCCTTCCTTCGCCACCACTTGTGTGTCCCGTCACGAGCACTGCTGTGGGACCGCATGACACGCACAGCTCACACGCAAAAAAATAAAAAGTTCTGTTAAAACAGAGTTCAACAAATGCAACCAAAATGGACCCTTCCTTTTGGTTGCATTCATTGCACTCTCTGAGTTGCACGTACGTCCCTTACAAACGAAACCCCATTTGGTTCTATTTGTATCTCCCAGAGCTCTACAGAGCCACAGATCCCCTGTAATAGGGTCCATTTGGTTCCATTTTGTACATAGAGTAAATTAACAATGGGGTTTTACGGTGCACGTGTTGTCCTGCTCTCGATCTCTCTCGCTCTGGCACGAAACAATCCCCACCACATGAGATTCAAATTAATGCAGTGCTGCAATCTAGGGATTTATGTTTTCTGTGCATGAATGATGCAATAACCTGTCTGTGTGTTCCATTCTTCTCCTCCTTTTTTTTTTTTAGTTGCCCACAACGGGAAAAGATTGCAAAACAAGTTTAGCCAAGCTTAAGTTATATATTATCCATAACTATTTGCATGCGGAAATGTATGCTCTTGTTTTATTGCTCCCTGCAACTACTACGCTCCTCGCAAGTGTCAACGTGTGCACCTGTGTATGTGGAGGGGTTGTTTTTGTGTTGACGTGCGTGTGTGTGCATGCGTGTGTGCGTGCGTGTGTGTATGCAAGTGTACGTATCATGCTCGATAGTGTCATGTTGCCACGCTATGTGCTGACACAGCGCAGAAAAGCTACAGGTCGCACCTGGTGTGTGAGACGAGTTCACCAGCTGCTGACACTCCAATGTCAGACACGCACACACACACACGCGCGCACACACACACACAAGCGTTTGTTTCTTTCTATATAACTTGCATATTTGTGCACATATGCATGCATACACACACGCCCTCAGCATTCATATGTACGCTCCTTCGTGCCATGCATGGTCCAGAATGCACGAACACTTGGATTGTGAATAGACGAGTGCAACAAAGCCCAACACTATACACGGTATATCCTGATACTCCTTCCTTAGGACACAGTGTGCTTGGGGAAACACTGGATCCAGTGAAAGCAGCTCTGTAACTGAGCCCTCTTCTGGAAAGAAGAAAAAAAGATGCATTTGCATTTTGCCTTTAGTGTGAAATGTGTTTTGCATACTATGCCTTTATAGTGAGTCGACTGTACAGTACAGTACAGAGCAGTCGTTCTCAAACCTCGTCATTTCAAGGACCCCTTATTTAGTATTAATAATAAGGCCACGGACCCCCATAAGCATGGATGTAACCAAATGGACCCGCGAGGGTCACTGAGAGTGTACTGTCCATGTGTACACTCTCAGAGTTACAGACCTGTAAGGCTCCATATGGTTCTCAACTATATAAAGCATTTAGCTGTGGACCCCTGGAAACTCTTCAAGGACCCCTGGGTTGGTCGGTCCCCCCCCCCCGGACCCCACTGTGAGGACCACTGCTTTAGATGGCAAACAAACCTATCCAGGGGCTTTGGCATGCGATGAACCCAGCCGCAGTGTGGAATCAATCCACTCCTTGACTCAGCGCTGGCAGATAGGCAGACTTTCTACAACGTGCAGCGTGAATTATCCGCACAGGACCTTTGTGCTTCCTAACTTGGTCATGTTCCTTTGGTTGTTTATTTAGTCCCATGCAGGCCCAGAAGCGTCTAGGGTTTCTTTTTTTGTTTTACCTGCGCACACTCTTGATAGCACATTAAGAGAAGGCACACATCGTCCCAACCACATTAAACAACACACAGAGAGATCAAAGACAGCCTAGCCTTGTAAACGCCACGGAGCAACAGGAGTCAGGACACAGGGAAATGGAGTTGCCCTGATATGTGGTCGAGATAAAAAAACGAACCGTGTCGAGATGCACTTTGCCATAAAGTTTGCGGTCAAGACCGTAGATAAAGTATCGGGAGTGTGGAGGCTGGCACCGGGTTGAGCCACTTGTTGAGGTCGAGATCTTGAAAGGCAACGCTCGGAAGGGCCACTATCACTGACTTCTCTACCAAACACAGGGCTAATCTAATCAGTTGTACCGTTGTAGTAGAGACAGACTGGAGGTGAGGCCTTGTCGACGCCAGAGGCCCAACACTCCAGAGATAAAACTGTGCACCTCAGACCAGACAGGAGCCTGCAGGGAAACGCAGACAGCAAGCGCAGACACACTCCATGCGTCACCGACGTGAGAAATAATTGTCTATTTGAAGGAGATTAATTCGTTGTGTGCATGTTTTACTACAGTATGTATGTGTGCATCTTGACTCATGCACTCCTTGGTGTGTCAAAAGGGCCTTGTCCTCAAATAGTGGACTTTTACGTACTAAACTGCTCGGCCTGTTTTCCCCTGCAGAGGAATGTGCTCCAACCTCTGTCCCTGTTAACACGTATTTGTTTGTGGTGGGAGAGGCAGGGAGAGAGGTGAGAGGCAAGGAAACCATCATACCCCCTTCTGAGATGGACAAGCCCCTATTATCCCCTCTCTCCCCCCTCCCCCCCCCCGCTCCCCCACGCCAAGTGGGGGCTCATAATTGGACCTTTGTGCTGTGTGTGAATTCTTCGCCTGCACACACTTTCCCAGACCGCGTCCGGCCACCAAACAGATGGGGTCTGTGTGTGTGTGTGTGTGTGCTTGCATGTGTGTGTGCGTGCATGTGTGTGTGCTCGCACGTGCGGCAATGACAACGACACACACACACACACACACACACACACACACACAACACACACACACACACACACACACACACACACACACACACACACACACACACACACACACACACACACACACACACACACACACACACACACACGCACACGCACACATATTATCCACACAAACACACACTGTGTGTCAATCCACAGGATATGTCACACACCCATATGCCAGATCCCTCTCATGCCCCATTAATAAGAAAAAGCTGCACAACAACAAGAAAAGGAGTTTGAGGAGCCCTCGGCCCCTCCGTGGAGGCCTGCCACCCCCCGCCCCCCGTATCTGTGGGTCCCTAATGCACAGAACATACAATAATGTTTTTGTAGCGGAGCCGTTTGAAGTCCGCGAGGAAGAAGAATGCACGGTTTTTCGGTGGGACGAGGAGAGAGAAAGGCAAAAGCCAAAAAGGTTCTATTGTTTGGGCTTTGCCTTGGCTTTGTTCATATTATTGGAAGTTGCGGTAAATAGCGTGACTTGGAAGGAAGCAGCATATCGCCGAGGCAACCCGAGTCTCTGATTGTCTGTGGACTCTTTAGAGTTCGCAGCTGCAAGGCTGGTTCCTGTTGTGGCCGTTGGTTGATAATGGTGGGGTGGGGGGGGGGGGGCAGGTCTCTCCTGGCTCTCCGTTTCTTTTAAAAAGTATCAAGGACTGCAGCCTTTGCAAAACCTTCTTTTTACTATTCTTTCTTTCTTTTCCCCCCCCTCTCTCTCTCTCTTTCTTCCTCTGTCTCATTCAGTCTTACTGGTCACTCAGGCTATTCATCTATTCACTCTGCGCCATTACCTACCGCCCCTCACTCACTTTCTCACTCCGGCCCCTCGGTTCGTCACCGGCTATGTCATGCACCCTCTTTCACTCGCCTCCTGTCTTTCACTATCCGCCCTTCCTCCTCTCTCTCACTCTCTCTCTCTCTCTGGCAGGTAACGTTGTATGCAAGGAGATAACAAGGGCTGCTGCTGTAAGGTTCTTTCGCTCCGTAAGTGAGCCACTTGTTAAGCCCCCGATTAATACTTCATCGTACGGCGTCGTGGCACGGCCGAACGCGGCGGCAGGCCCACAAGCTCACATCACATCACAACGCATCAGCGTTGCATGACGGGGCATAAATGAAGCATTTAGCCGGTGGGGGGCCGCCTGGATGGTTCTGACACTCCTATCCATCAGCAAATATTATGCTCTTTGATCCGTATCTCCAGAGCAGGGGCAGATCCTATTTCATATCAGTAAAGGGGGGGCCGGTCGGGAGAATATGCTATCTGTTCACATGGTAAATGTCTGCATTGTAATCGCCAGAGACAAGAGCATATGATTTATGATGCCTGACAAATATCAGATAACATTTCAGTGTTTACTTTCTTCCTAGTGTTTGAATGATGTAAGGGGGGGTGTCACGTTTGTGTTTAATAATAATAATTATTTGCCCGTGGGTGGGTCTGTGTGTGCGTATTGTATACATCTTTTTGAACCTATAATGTGTCATAGCATTTTGGAAGGTGAAGCCCTATTTCTTACTTTGAAAAATGCTCTAAAATTGCAAGACTAGCTTATCTACAAGTGAGTGTGGCATGGCAATGTGCTGTGAGCTTGTGGATCGGCTATGTTAGCTCTTAAATGTAGCCTAACCTAATTTCATAACATTTGTTAACATTTGTGCCTATACAATTTGCATGCACAGAGACACCAGGTTGAAAGTGCTAAGATAAATAAAAATCCTTCAAAAGCAACGAACATGGCACTCCTTCCCGCCATTTAACGGCAGGATAAGTCAGAACGGGAATTTGACCACAATTCAAAGTGAAAAGAGTCCGTCAGTGGTCTCAAAGTGGGTTCCTCCTGGGACCCTCAGGGTTCCTCGACTGTGTTCCGGCGAGCCATCCCGTGTCCGAAACGGTCGATAAATGACAGAGTTACCGTGTGGGGTCGCCGGAACATCGAGACCACCAGGAACACGTCCAGGGGGCCGGGCCGGTTCCAGCGAGCCGGTTCCAGCGAGCCGCCCTGCGTCCGAAATGGTTGAGAAATGACAGAAATGACCGTGGGGGTCCCCAGGGGGTCCCTCTACTGTACTGTACTGTCACTGTACTGTAGCCTACTGTCACACCCAAAATCATCATATAAACAGTTAATATGTGTGTTTGTGTTAGGCTGCACAACACCAGTGATACTTGGTGGTGAAAACGCTATTTCCGTGCTCGGACACAGCCAGGGACAGACCCAAGGACCCAGGAACCCAGCCAGCCAGAGATACACAGAGCTCCGTATAGGAGTGGGTTGCACCACCCAAAAAAGAAAAAAATGCCACCACAAACTCAGCGTATGAGTAGCACGGCTTGGGGGGAGGCAAGTCGTGCGGTAAGTACTGGGAGCTTATGGCAGGTGTTGCACTCCACCTCAGCAATCCATCTCCCAATTGTCTAACGAAGTGAAACAGGCATATAATCCCACATTCCCGCCCGATACCGACAATGAGCCTCTACGTCTACGACCTTCTTATTTACAGGTCTGTAACACTGAGCGTGGAACCATAAGGCAGTTGCATTCGGTTCCACTTGCACACTCTGAGTTACGGCCGGGGTGGCTCCTTCTTGGAAGTTGAAAAAAGTTGGAGAACCATAGGAGTATTACATGATGGATTTGTGGCAGGGATTTTCTCCCTCCAGTCCAGATCAATAGCCGCGCCTCAACGGCGATGGCACGCTGCAACCGGGAACATCTGCTGCCCTGAGGTCCAGCTCTGCCGACAGGTGCAGCGGAGCGGCTCACAGTGTCGTGAGAACAACCCAGACAGACAGACAGACAGACAGACAGGGCTCCAGGGCTGGAGAGAGAGAGGTGGGGGGAGGTGTGTGTGTGTGTGTGGGGGGGGGGGGGGCAGGGCCACAGGGCCAGGTGCTGCTCTATTGCCGTGTCCAGCTGCGGGGGCGATCCATCCGCCGGCCGGCCGACCGCGTGTTAAAACCAACTAGGAGCGTAAAAAAGTTGATCCAGAGCAGGGCACGGGGGGCACCGCGATGGGCCCGCTCCGCTCGCCCACACACAGTATCACTGACTCAGACGCAGTGCTGGAATGTAAGTAGGCTGCATGGACTCAATTCTGAGGTACTTTACTTGAGTAATTACGTTTTTCGATACTTTATACTGTACATCTATACTTCACTGCATTTCAGAGGTAAATATTACGTATGTTTTACTACGCCACTTTAGTTACTAGTTACTTTGCAGATTTCAATTGTTTTTATTATTGCAAAACGTACATTTTATTGCAAAATGCCCTATTTTATACTTGGGCTACTCGAAGATAGCAGATCTACAAGCTTACACTGTTGTGTTGTGTTGTGTTGAGACACATATAGTGCACTTCTAGATCAGCAAATTTTGTTTTAATTTAATTTCAATTCATTTAAGTATATTTTGAATACAGAGCTTTTATGCTGTACCGTAACAGAGTATTTCTATGTTGTGGAATTGATACTTTTACTCAAGTTCAACAAACTCTGAGTAACTTCTTCCACCAGTGACTGCATGCAGGACGGCTGCGCATGCGGAGGAGGATTACTCAGTCAGCATCATTACAGACTCACATCCAACCTCCAACTCCTACAGACGCTCCCTGTCTGTCACAACAACCTCTGTTGAGGCAAAGCATAAAGGTCATAAAGCTACAATCCGTAACTTTGCAGACACAACAGAAAAGCCTGTTTGGGCGGAGAATTGTATAGAGAGTATGCGCATGCTTAAAGTGAATGGCACATCGAGTGGCAAATCGAGTGGCAAAGCAACAGGAAAAGTGAGTTTAACATTGTTTAATGTTGTTTAATGCAATCAGATAGGACTTTTCTGTTTGGATGCATGGGCTGTCAAGGCCAGAAAGTAGTTTTTTGCCACTCATTAGGCATTCCTGCATAACTTCCGGGTTTGATGATGATGTCACGCGCATACCCTCTATTGCCTTCGAGCTTCATGCAAAACCCCTTGTCAAACACTAGTGGGCCTAACCTGAGAACAGTTTATACAACATCTCCCATCTCCGATGTGTCAAAAATATAGCGTTTCATTCGCCGGATTGCAGATTTAATATATTTCGAGTACGTGCGGCCGTGTCTCTTTTGCCTCACAAGGAGAAATGCGAGGAAAGGAAAGACGGTGAATTCCTGTGTTGCTCACTGGAAGTTTCTCTTCTTCTTCTGATTCTTTTCTTTTCTTTTTTTTTGGTCCAAAAATGTAGGAAAGAAAAATTGAAACAGCCACAGGAAATTGTTTTGCCCCGCCGCATAGCCTGCATGGGGGGGGGGGGGGGGGGGGATTTACACAGCGAAATCCTGAGTGTCAACGGGTCCATTTCTTTCTGTCTTTTTTTACATTTTCAGGGTTAAATTGACACTCCGGCTCTTTGCTGTGTACAGAGGGAAAGCTATTCAGGGGGAAAAATAACTGAAGCGACACTTCGCCCAGAAATGTTTGTTTTTCCCATTTTGCCGGGTATTGACATAGCTGTTCCTTCGTTCCGGCCTGTCCTGTTCTTTCACAAACACACACACACACACACACACACACACACACACACACACACACACACACACACACACACACACACACACACACACACACACACACACACACACACACACACACACACACACACACACACACACACACACACACACACACACACACACACACACACACACACAAACACACACGCGCCCAGGTGCATGTTGGGAGTGCAGCGGCCAACCAGCCGTGTCGCTGCAAGCCCTTCACCACGGCAACGCGCCCGGTGGAGTTGACGATTTTCAACACTTTCAAAAACCCTTCTGGAACATACGTACGCGCAGCCAGCGCTGGGACTGCAAGGTGTGTCTGTTGTGTCAGGAAATACTAGGGGGTGTCAGAAGTAAAATCAGCACAGCATCTGTGTCATTGTAGATTTCAATCACTTTAACCATTCATTTATACTTTGGCTATAGAAAAAATAGCAGATCTACAAGATCAGAATGCGGCAGAAAGAGCTGCTATTTTTTTAAATTGGGAAAAATGTGCAAATGTTTGAATATATAGTTTTTAAAGCGAACATTTTTATCTGAATTTTTTATCCGGAATGGGCAGTTCGCCCCGGAACAAAGTATTTGGAGGTGAGGGTTGGCACATATAATTTTGGGGGTCCTTGACATGAAAAGGTTAGAGCACCACTGACAGTTAGGATTGAGAATACATTTGTATAATCGGCCTCAGGTCTTTCTTAAAGGAGCATTCAGTGATTTGTCTGATTTGGAAAGAAACCCGGTCCACCCGGTAACAAGATGTGCACATGCACACGGTCTACAGTGGGGGAAGTACAACAGACCAACAGCACGTGCACCAATGCCCGCCCCACTCGATCATGATTGGAGGAAGGCCCCTCTCATCCTGATTGGATGAAGGCTTTGCCACCCAAAGCCCAAACCGAAACTAGGGTCCTTATATGGTCATCACACTTTATAGTAGGGTGGATTATCCAAAAAATAAGAAAAAATAAGTGATATTTGAATTAAGTGAAATCACTGAATATACCTTTAAGGAAACCTCATTATTCAAAAACAGCAAAAGTATCAGATCTAAAAGCTCGAAACAGCTGGCAGATCTTCTACTTTTATCCGTTTGTAGGACGCTAGTATGATCAAGTTAATTCACGAAAAAAGTAAAACACAAAAAGTCTAAATATGGAGATGAGAGGTTACGGCCTGACAGCAACGATAATGTGTAAAATAACTGAATGCGTGGTTCAATTCAAATTCTAGGGAGTAGCAATTGCCATCCCCTGGGACCCCAAAATGATGCCTCCTGGTCTGTGTCAATGAGAAAAAGAAAAAAACTAACACACAAAACAGTGTGAAACGGGCTTATCAGTACCAATTCATTGCTTCATTGCTGAGCATTCTGGAATGAGCCACACTCAAGGCAAGATGTTCCCCAGCTGCAGTGATTTTCACAGAACCCCGACAAGTGCCTGTTTCCCCCCCAAACACGGAATTCTGACATGCTGAGCAAATCCTCTTTGTTAATTTGGGTCTTTGGTGCCAGAAATGTGGTGTGAGATTTCACTGAGAGGGGAGAACTGTTAAGTCCAGCTGTTGGTCTGACGGGCACTGAGGTCCAGCTGGCCGTGGTGTGTGCGTGTGCGCGCGCGTGTGCGCACGCGCGCGTGTGCAAGCGTGTGTGCGTGCGTGCATGTGTGTGTGTGTGCGATCATCTTACGCACTCGCTGGCCTGTATTGCTTTAAAAATCTGTTCCCTTTAATTCAGTAAAATGACTACTGGCTGATGTAATGCAGTATGATCGTCAATTAGCCATATGTCTACGATATGCATGAGGTGGAGCGCAATGAGAACGGACTTCGCTCAAGTGTGTAATCTTGGCAAAACAAAACACTGGACGGAGGTATAAGGAGTCGCTGAACCAGGTCCATGTGCTGACATCGCTCCAGGTTGGTCCCGTCATGGAACCAGGTCCATGTGCTGACATCGCTCCAGGTTGGTCCCGTCATGGAACCAGGTCCATGTGCTGACATCGCTCCAGGTTGGTCCCGTCATGGAACCAGGTCCATGTGCTGACATCGCTCCAGGTTGGTCCCGTCATGGAACCAGGTCCATGTGCTGACATCGCTCCAGGTTGGTCCCGTCATGGAACCAGGTCCATGTGCTGACATCGCTCCAGGTTGGTCCCGTCATGGAACCAGGTCCATGTGCTGACATCGCTCCAGGTTGGTCCCGTCATGGAACCAGGTCCATGTGCTGACATCGCTCCAGGTTGGTCCCGTCATTAATTCGACACAGTCTTCAATAATCAGAGATGATGTGATTTTTAGAAAATCCCCTTAAAGTCCTTCACTACCCTTTCATGTCCCATATCACCACCCCTATACTTCCCCAAGCCTTGACCTATGTGACGCTGGGAGTTCTGGGGAGAGAGGAGGGAGTGGAAAGGGGGGGCGGTATTGGGGGGGGGGGGGAGAAGGGATGGGGTCCTTTCCCTTGGGTGTGGTGGTGGTTGACAGCAAGCCCTTTCCAGGGTCTCCTCTGTCCTCCCCAGCCCCTCCCCTCCTCTATCCTCTGTCTCATTCATTCTTCTCCTCTCTCTCCCGTTCTTATCTGATCGGGCATCCACTCACTCCAATTTGCAATTCTAATGAAAATCAGACACCTGCCCTGCCAACCCTCGCCCCTCTCTGTGGATCCTTGCCACAACAACAGGGAGCCGGAGAAGAAAAGAGAGAGAGAGAGAGAGAGAGAGAGAGAGAGAGAGAGAGAGAGAGAGAGAAAAGAGAGCGAGGACAGAATGGGAAAGAGAGAGAGGGAGAGAGAGAGAGAGAGAGAGAGAGAGAGAGTGAGCGAGCCCCTATCAGAGGAGGGATATTAAGTTACCGCTGGCCCGGTAGATTGGATTGTCAGATGGCCTGGCGAGAGGAGAAGAAAGGGTCTCTTTCATCGGGAGGGGCGCTGCGACAGAGGTCTTCTCACGTGGTGAAAGAGGCAGGAGATGATGCTGGCTGTTGTTGGGCCGGTCGGGGGGGCGACATGATCACCCCCGCGGGAGGTCTGGCCCTGCATGCATGCAGGGGGTGATCTTCAGCTCCTGTAACCCCCCTCCGCCCCACTTCTATCTCGGGGAGAGCAGCGGTGCGGTGGCGTGGTTGAAGCCTACGGGGATCACAGGCACATCCGTACCGATACGCATCGACAAGCTGAATGGGAGCTTGTATTCAGTCTAGGCCCCCTCCAGATATCGCCTTCAGAGTGTCATTTGAAATGAGTACCATCAGTGCCTTATGTACAAGACCCTGATTAATGGCAGCTGATATCACAGCGGTTGAATACAAATCGCATCACGTTACAGAGCATGTTACAGATATACAATGTTTAATATTGGGTAAAGAGAAGGACAATGCATGGCGGAACCGGAGCTCTGCGGTGTGTTTTCCCGATCATCCCCCATTACCTCACCCCCCGCCTATCGCGGCCCACAATCATGCACCTCTTGCTGCCCCCGGTTCGCCGATGGCCGAAAGGGTGAGAGTATCAGCATCCTTAAATGGGGCCGAATAATACAGGGGAAGAGGAGGAGATGGAGAAGAAGGGAGGTCAGCACGATGCTATCAGTCCATTACAGACCCCAGAGGACAAAAGCCCGCTCCTGGCTCTTTCTCCGTGGCCTAGTTGTGACCAGGGCCTGTTTGCTCCGTGGGACAATGCAGGGCCGGTCCCCGGCGCTACACATATGGGCATCGGGACAAAGAAGCCTTGATGCAGGTGTCAAGAGGTGCAAGTCAGTTTGACTGGTCTCTGTGCTGAGTTCAAGCCCTGTTTTAGGCAACTATTCAGGGCGAAGACAAAGCAATCAAAGCCCCATAGGCATACTTCCCACGTTTTGGCTTTGGGGCAGTCAAGACTCAGAGGGAGATCATTTCCAATGAGACCACCTGACCACCTGGCTGGCTGGGGACATAGGGAATTCTGTCATTAATTCTTATGTTATATGATGTGATATGATGTGATATGCTGTATACAATTATAATGATATGTGTATTTACATATAAGTCTGTTGTTTTGTGTTCCATATAAAATAAAGCAGAGTAAGGCACATGGGTACCTGTCCACCATCAGTCTATATGGGTTCGAATCCACTGTGTATCCGGCTACAGACCACTACACTGAAACAATTGGCAACAGGTTGTCTGGGGAGCAGCGTTGCATTGCATCCTTCTCTGGTGGGACGCTATTTTAAAGAAGTCACGCGCCCGTCGCTTAACACCTACACTATACAGGTCACACAAAGGACCACTGATAGGCATCTAGGTTCATTCCTCTGTTACACGCTGGTGTGACACTAAACTATGTTGAGGAGTGAACTTAAGGGTTGTTCTTAATCGATGCAATGTGCGCTCTCTTGAAAAAGTCTCTGGACGGACGGCGTGGAAGATAGATAGAGGTTTTGAGTGGTGCAAACCACTCCACTAACCAGCTTTGTCTGTATCTATGTGTCTATGTGTCTAACCAGCTTTGTCTGTATCTATGTGTCTATGTGTCTATGTATGTGTGTACCTGTACGTGGGGTCACGTACAGATGAGCATGGTTGCTATGGTTAGTGTGTGACGTAGTGTGTGAACAGTTGCACCACTCAGTTCACACGGGTGTCCTACATCATAAGATGCCCAGCCCGCACAGGCTTACAAGACACTCACAAAATTGTACATATATAATGATACATATACACAAATAGACAGTTACTCATGGATACATCGTTCTCCAACGTAACTGCCATGCCTTCTCTATGAATTTTCCAAAAACAAAAACTTCATTACTGAACAACCAATTTAACATAAAACATGATATAGTGGACAATAGAAAACAAAATGAAACTCATCCTCTACAACTCCCAGGTCACAAAGAGCACACAGTCGCTGGTACTGCGTGCAATGACCAATGCAACACTGCCGGGGAGGGAAGCAGGGTGAGGAGGCCGATTGTTGTCGCTGACACTCTGCGGCACTGCGCTAGTGCCTCCTAGGGTGTGGCAGTGTGGCACCAAGCCCCCTATAGCTATAGGGGTGGCACCGCCTCCAGAACCGTGTGGAATGAAATCTGGTATGCACCTGCTCTATTTGCTCCAACATTTTAGCCAATCCAGGAAGTAGAGGTACTTCCGGGCGCTTCATGCGCTTGTGAGCAACTTTCATTGGAACCTCTCTCTCTCTCCCTCCCTCTCTCCCCCTCTCCCCCCTCTCTCTCTCTCTCTCTCTCTCTCTCTATATATAGTTGTTATATATTATAACTCTATGGGTGGTCCTCCTGCAGAGGAGGTTGTTGAACAGGAGGGGTAGGATGGAGGCATTACGTCCTCCTGGTGGGGGCTCCTCACATGGCAGCTGAGCCAGTAGGATACAACAGTACGTCCTCCCGGTGGGGGCTCCTCACATGGCAGCTGAGCCAGTAGGATACAACAGTACGTCCTCCCGGTGGGGGCTCCTCACATGGCAGCTGAGCCAGTAGGATACAACAGCAGTGCCAACACAGAACTGTGTGGGGAGGATTAATTCATGGCATAACGACTACCTTTTCTAACAACCTTAGTTGTTAAAACGGTAATAAAAATCGGCTACTCTAATAAAGAGAAACGAGTATAACATAATATGAGAACATTATACCATTTAATATCTACCAGAAATGTTATCATGAAGTCCTTTTGACCCACAACGTAGGTTTTTGCACTGTCACAGTGTTATAATTATACACCACGGGTTTCACAGTGTAGAATTCCCAACTCCCCCTATGGGTAAGCGTCCCTCCCTCGTGCACCAGTGTTGACGAGGGAAGTGGTTTCGACATGTGCGGGGGGCCTCTGAGGAGGGACAAAAAAAACTAAAAAGACAACAACACACACCTGTTTCCCCCCTCTCTCTCTCTAATTCACCCCCCCTCCCTCATTCCTGCCCTCCCAGCAGCCACCGGGGCACTGACACCGGAGGGAGTTGGTGGTGGTGCTTAATCCGGACAGGCGAGGACAGTGGTATTGTCACCCATTTAGAGGGTGCTAGGGACACGTGGCTCACCCCTTAGCACGCTATAGCGGTAGGGGTTTGGGCCTATAGCGGCCCGCTGGCCGCATGCAAGGCTGCAGCCATGCAGTCAGTGGCAGGTGATGTGACGAATGTCCGCCCCGGAGTGCCAAAGCAAACAAAGAGAGGCGAGGTGGGGTCAGCAGGGCGCGGTGGGCCGCAGGAGGGGACATAGTGGGGTATATGGGGAGGATTAGTGTGGCACACGACCCTGGCCTTTAGACAGAGGAGAGGGGAAAGGAGGGTTTCATTTAGACAGAGGAGAGGGGAAAGGAGGGTTTCATTTAGACAGAGGAGAGGAAAGGAGGGTTTCATTTCACTCTGGACCCCACATGTACATGCTCTGGGTGAAATTAACGCTATATAGATGTGTGTGGGGGGGGGGGGGGGGGGGGGGGAGAGGTGTCGGTCGCATTCTGCTGCATCACGCTTTGTTACCGGGCAGTGTTTAATGAGTGACCTCAGACAGACAGACAGACAGACAGACAGACAGACAGACAGACAGACCGACAGACCGAAAGACAGACGCCTTCACCTGGCTGCCAAAATGGGTCAGCCACTCACATCTCTCCGGCGTGTCATTTATATAAAATACGTTTGAAGCCAAGTTCCGCGCGCCAATTTCCGAGTGGGGCCGGCCGGCGGCGGGGTGGAAAGGGGGGGGACGGGACGGGACGGGGACTGGGAAGCAGGTAGGGTTTCGCCCGCCCCATGTCCTCTAATGGCCCACCCAATCGCCAGGACATGAGGACCAAACCGAACATGTGCACAGGAAGCCTGAAGGTATTGCCGTTACACAACAGAAACTAGATACGCCTTGTTCGCTAACCTTGGGTCCCTGTCCGGCTTCTCCCCCCCCCCCCCCCCCCCCCCCATTCGCGCCATTATGAGGGTGACGAAAGAAGGGCACAGAGAATGTTGTGAGCCTCAACCTATTCTGGACTCGCCCGTTGGCAGACGGCTCCTCGATTCGATTCTCCGCCTTTGTGGACGAGACGTATATTTCGCTCCTAATGTCCAGGGGCCGTTTTTAGCGGCGCATTAACCGAAGGTTCCCAGACACATCTGGAAAAGTCTTTGAAGGTTGCTACGGCAACAGCACGTTAAGGTGGGGGGGGGGGGGGGGGGTTACGGGTGGGGGAGTGAGGTCAAGGGTCAACGCATAGTCTGTGGTTTTGATTAGAGGTCCCGGTATGTCTCATCGGTCAGTGGTGATGTCAGTGGGCCGGCGTTCGCTGGCCCATGCACTGTGTTTAAGTACAACTTTGAGGTGCTTTTTATACTTACTTGGATAGATACTTCTACTCAGTTACAGCTCAGGGGCAGATCTTGTACTTTTTACTCCACTACAACTATTTGACAGGTTTAGTTGCTTTGCAGATTTTGATTACTATTACAAAAAAATAACCTATTTCACACTTTGGCCACTTGAAACTAGCCAATCTACAAGCTCACAACGCGTTACATCAC
>NC_136790.1:20318274-20338654 GCF_951216825.1 Electrona antarctica | reverse complement strand
GTCTTCCGTGTGCATCTTCAGAGCTATGCTCTCAGTCGATCGTGTTCCGACTTGGATCAATGGAACTAACATAATATAATAATAATATAGTATTGATCTGTATCACAATGAAAACTCACTTTTCAAGGTTTTGGAAAGAAGAAAGAGAAAAGAAATCACACCCGTGTACAGGCTGTTCAACAACACCGCAGACAGACAGACAGACAGACAGACAGACAGACAGACAAGTTTGTACGAGTTATAGTACGAGTTATAGTACGAGTTTGTATATCTGCTATTTTCACTACTCACTACTCTAATTTATGGAATTTCTTAGATTTCTTTTATTTCTTCATGAAATTACTGGGAAAAAAAACATTGAATATTGTTTTTAATTCATGAAAAGTTTAGCCTTTTTGGGAATGTTTTTTGAAAATGTTTTGACATAAAAAACAAATTCATAGGAAACAAAAAAATAAGGGGACCCATATAACAATGTGTCCGTGACCCACAAATGGGTCGGGAGCCAGCGTTTGGGAAGCAGTGCCACAGTGGAATGTGTGTGCTAGAAGGTCACGGGTCACGGTGGAGCATGCCTTGGCAGGGACAGAGGGACATAGCCACCTGGTCATCTGGGTTAATTATAAATGAAGCGGCCCGCGAGGACGCAAGATGAGCCAGACAGCTGTCCCTCTGGGCACGCACGCACACACACGCACACGCACACGCACACGCACACACACACATACACACACAGGGTCCAATCCCATGCACGTGGCCTGTTCTGCTAAGGACTGGTCCCCGGGGGGGCCGTCACGGCTGAAAAAGTCCAACGCCACAGCCAGGTGGAACTGGGGGAAAGGTCCGCCGGCTGCGACGACGGCCAAAATGTCGATCCGCCCAACCCCCCAGCCCCCCCCCCCCCCCCCCACCCCCCCCCCCTCTCGACTCTCCCACTCGAAATTACAAGATGGCGTTCGTTCCTTGGATTCGCCGGCTGCCATAATTCTTTCTGAGGAAATAGACCTGAGAGGATGTTGTTGTGAAAGAGAGGGGAGGGGGGGTGGGTGGAAATGACTGATTTATCAAGAGTCAGACGTTCATGATGAGGTGAGAAAATGAGTGGCATGGGGATCAATGCTCGGTGGAGGTGAAGTGCCGTCAATCATCTTTCATCGACTCGGAAAAATGTGATCTCTCGCCTGGAGGGGTGGCTTCGGGGCACGTCATGTGGCGGAGGAGGACGCAGACTTTTAAGCGCATGCAGTGATTGGTGTGGCGGGACCTGGTGTGCCTGGTCCGTGAGGATATTGCAGCATGTGGGCCCCCAAATAATTCGCAAAACACTGAGGATTTTAATGATAATAACATTAACATTAATATTAGAAGAATGCATGTGAAAAGAAAAACTTAAAAGAAGACGTTACGAATCTGTATAGTAGGCTGCCAGGCGGGAACCCCTTTTGGTGTTAGCATTATGTTATGCTTTAGCTATTGAAAAATAGCAGATCTACAAGCTCATAGCGTGCCACCGAGTGCCGCGCTACGAGCTTGTAGGTCTGCTATTTTTGAAAAATCGAAGAACGACTGACATAGAAACATAGCTTTTTCAGAAAACTGTCAGGATATAGAAGACATTTTTAGAATCTGATCTCAGGTCAAAATGGGGGTCAAGTGGGTGGGCCCACTAGCCGGCAACGCTTTTGCGATTTCCAAGTGGGCCCTGATCCAGAAATGGTTCGGGAACCGCTTTTAACATATTGAGTGGAAAGCGATGTCGGCACGGCCCCCGGATCACAGTCAGTCAGTCAGTGGTAAACAAAGCTGTTGAAGATGTTTATGATAGAGCCTCTACTGTGTCTAGAAATAACAATCCCTCCCCCCCAGAGCTATCCCTATGGGACTTTGAATTAATAGGCAGGGGTTCAGTTTAATTGTGAAATAAATGTTTCACGCTGAACAGGCAGGAATCCGAAACCCCATAGGTGAGACTGCCAGGCACACACACACACACATGCACACATCACACACACAATTGGCAGGGAAGATGGACCGCCAACAGGCGTTCGTTTTGGCAGAAAGAGCATGCGTATAGAGTCATCCCATTTTTCCTAGGAGTGTGGGGGGGGGGGGAAAGAGTGAAGGAAAGGAGATGGTAAAATAGACAGGGTGAGAAAGATAGATCTACTGATAAGTGTTGAAGTGCTACTGAGACAGTGTGAAATGTAAGACGGTAAATCAAGCGAGAGAGAGAGCGCGAGCGGGGGTTGATCATTTTCGCAAAGGTTGATCCTGTACAGGCCCTCCGATCCATATGCTCTTCTCTCACAGCTTATGAAATGGAAGAGCATATAGGATTATGAATGTAACACAGTCTATCATTACACATCGTCGCTGTCGGGGCAGAAACCTCTTATCTCCATATGATATTTTAACTTTTATGTGTTTTTATCCGTAAAATGAACGCCCTACTTGATCATATAACAGACTACAGCGTCACACACAAAACCATCAAAAGTAGCAGATGTCCACGAGCTCGAAGCGTGTCGTGACCTTGTAGATCTGCTACTTTTGCTATTTGAATCCTGAAAAGCAGCAGTTTTGGACATGTGAGGTTTCCACCCGACAAGAGACGACGACGTCCAACGGGGCTGGAATGTAAAGCGATGAGGCTGATTATTTTTTTGCTGATCCCTGCAGGCAGCCCGTGTCCTCCTCCTGCTCAAGGCATCATCAGCCGGTAGAAAAAGCTATATCACGATCCCAGCTGATAGCGAGGTTTTTCGTGAAATATGTCTTCATCTTCTGTGCCAGATCCGTTAAGATCTAGAATGCAGATGGGTGGAGTGGAGTTCTTTGGCCTGTTCGGGAGCCATTGTCCATAACTGCTGACAGCAGGGAGAAACACTGCCTGCTTTGAAAGAGCTCTGTCTGCTGCGTATGCGATTGGCCACAGCAGGTCCCCTGGAAAAGCCATTGCCGTAAACCGAAAGGAGTAATCCTGACAGAACCTGTCTTTTCACTTAGGAAACCCATAAGAATCCAAGTCCTGAGCAGAATGCCTCCCAGGACGCCCATAGCTGAGATAGCAGAGGCAGCACGAGGGGCCAACTATGTTTGAAATAAGCACAGGACTTGTGTCCACCGGGCACAATAAGTCCGAGGTTGGCTGAGCCCTCTCTCGGGGGCACCAGGCGGAGTGCTTAGTTGTCCTGTGAAACAAGTACGTGTGGGCGGCGTTCGCGAGGCAAGTGTCTTGAGCGTCCATGCATATATCAAAGTGCAAATCTGTAGCTCAAGTGTATGAGAGGGTTAGTGTTTGAAGGACATGTTTTATATGATTATACCCTTCCTCTAACCTTCTCATGTCATAAATTGTTGTAGCATAAAAAAGGCAAAATCCGCCATTGATCTGGCCCTGTCGCTTTTGATCGCCGTACCAATTTGCCCAGCGTTTTCAAATCCAATCTGTGCGGATCAGCGCGGGCCGCTGTAATGGGTTTTGTCAGGCCCAGGCGGAGAACATCCCTGCCCCGACCGCACAGTGACAGCTGGGGGGCAATCTGCTATGTATCAACCGTGCCCACCCCTGCTTCTCACATACGCATCTGCCTTTGAGAAACAGCAATGTCACCTGTCACTCAAGATGGCCATTAAGCCAATCAGGCCCCTGGGAGATCTGATTAGGTGGGCGGGCCAGCGTTTAGCTCGCTAAGAAAATGAAATGGCCCGCTGTTGTCCCTGCTTATCGTGGTTGAAGCACCCTGTCAACAGCGCTGGGAAGTGGCCCGTGGCCACAAAGTGGATGGATGGACTGCATGGTGTATAGACAAGAGACCCTTGTAATGCACAGAGGGGCCATGAATTAAGGCTGAAATGCATGTGGTCCCGTGCGCACGTGCTTCATGTAAAAATGCACAATACCATAGACAGAGGATAAAATAATGCAAAAGTGTAAGATGTAAGAATGTTTACGCCACGGCATACTTTTCTCATTGCAGTACAGTATTATTATTTAAATCAATCTTAGTAGTGGGTGGTCTATTTAACCACTTGAGTTATAAATACAGAACATTTGCCGAATAGCTCAATATATATGTTGAAAGTGGATCAATCACTGAATGCAGGTGCTCGTGTGGTGCTGTGGTAAAAGTACCTGCCCATCACCGGCTCAGAGTCTAGGGGTTTTCATTTATTTATTTATTTTAACCTTTATTTAACCAGTAAAAGCCACATTGAGACTAAAGTCTCTTTTACAAGTGAGAACTGGCCAAGTGAAGAGGCAAATAATGTTACACAGCTCTGCCAGTTACAACAAATACAAGACAATAACAGGGACAGACATGTAACATTCATAAACACAGTACACACTACCTAAGAAGCTCAAGGAGAAACAGGAAAGTCTAATAAATTGACCAATAAAAGGCTAATATAAAAATTAAGCATCGAAATGTGCTAATAAACTTACAAAAAACTGGAGAAACAACATTTGCTATACGTCAAAGCAGGAGCAGTGTCTGGGAAGTGTGCCCATGGCAATCCTTTTAAAAGTCACTAGGGGGATCACAGAAGCCAGTTTGAGTCTGGTCTGTATAGTCATCACTAGGGGGATCACAGAAGCCAGTTTGAGTCTGGTCTGTATAGTCATTGATCACAGAAGCCAGTTTGAGTCTGGTCTGTATAGTCATTGATCACAGAAGCCAGTTTGAGTCTGGTCTGTATAGTCATTGATCACAGAAGCCAGTTTGAGTCTGGTCTGTATAGTCATTGATCACAGAAGCCAGTTTGAGTCTGGTCTGTATAGTCATTGATCACAGAAGCCAGTTTGAGTCTGGTCTGTATAGTCATTGATCACAGAAGCCAGTTTGAGTCTGGTCTGTATAGTCATTGATCACTAGGGGGATCACAGAAGCCAGTTTGAGTCTGGTCTGTATAGGGGGATCACAGAAGCCAGTTTGAGTCTGGTCTGTGTAGTCATTAGGGGGATCACAGAAGCCAGTTTGAGTCTGGTCTGTATAGTCATTAGATCACAGAAGCCAGTTTGAGTCTGGTCTGTATAGTCATTAGATCACAGAAGCCAGTTTGAGTCTGGTCTGTATAGTCATTGCATGACCAGGGTCCAAAAAACACAAGGCTTTTTTCCCCCCAGCCTCAGATTTTGTTGGGGGTTCAAATCCACTCCACATCTATACGAACGCTATTGGCCCATTTTCGGGGGAGGGAAGCCGGGGAAGGGTGACATTTGTCATTATTGGGGCGGCTGTGGCTCAGGAGGTAGAGCAGGTCGTCCAATGATCCCTGGGTCGGCGGTTCGAATCCCGGCTCCTCCTGTCCACATGTCGAAGTGTCCTTGGGCAAGACACTGAACCCCACATTGCCTCCAATGAGTTGTTCGTTGTGAGCTCGCCCCCATTGGTGTGTGAATGTGGGAAGTGAGGACGCTGGCGTTGACTGTTCGCCGCTTCACCTCCCAATGTATGAATGAATGGACCATTGTAAGCGCTTTGAGTAAGCACGTAGTGCATAGAAAAGTGTAATAAAAATGCAATCCATTATTACACGTAGTCGCATACTCCTGGGGCGGCAGGGAGTGTTGGGCGGGAAGAGTAGTACGAAGGTCCAAGACTACGTCTTCCCGGTGGGGGCTCCTCACTGCCAGCAGGTGAGTCAGTATAGATACAACAGAAATGTGGGGGGGAATGCATTTGAATAATTAAACGTTTTGCTGAGAAAAGCAGGGCGAATAGCAACAAAAGAAACCAAAAAAAGAGTGTATAGAAAATGGTACAAACTCGAACCCACTTTAGCTGCTGCCGATATAGCTTTTGCCTCAACATCCACCTGTTGGCGCTGTTTCTCTTTATTCCCCGGAGGAGGGTGGGTGTGTGTGAGGGGGATGTTGTATTTGATTACTCCCCGATGCCGTGTCAGCCGTCTGCGTTAAACAATGACAATCACTAGCTGACACCAACATAAAAAATACATTTCACATTTTGCAGCTAAAACATATTTTTCTTATTATCCCCTTGTCTCTCAGAGGCAGCTAGGCCTCTCGGAGCAGTTGGTCACGCAGCTACATCATGCACAGCCACAGCTGAAACCGAGCAAAAGTGCCGATCAGCTGCAAGTTGAGCCCCGCCGCAGGCAGCTGGGAACGTACAGGGTATAGACGGAGAAGGGCGGAACATCGGACAAATGTCCGGCACATGGGAAGAGGTTGTTGTGTGGGGGAGGAGGAGGAGGAGGAGGATGATGGAGAGAAAGGGAACCCACAGGATAGAGGGGATCAGGTTGGGGTGTTGGATCAGGTGGTGTTTGGCCAGGGCCCGAGGAAGTATCATATGCAACACCATGCGAGTTGTGCTGGAGAGCAGCCTCAGGGCCCAAACACAGTGACACGCATGCATGCTACAAAAACACTTGCACGCACACACGCACAGAGTGTGGTTCAGCGATCAAAGCATACATTGAATCACATTCATTCTTGTGGGGACGCACGCACGCACACAAAACACGCGTGCGCACAACACACACACACACACACACACACACACACACACACACACACACACACACACACACACACACACACACACACACACACACACACACACACACACACACACACACACACACACACACACACACACACACACACACACACAAGCGTACGGCCGTACGCACATAGACCTATAATGATAACTCCATAACAAACACAGCAGCGTCTAACAGCTGAGTGGTGAAATTGCAGGCCTCCACCCAAACAAAGCTTTGCAGGTCACAAGCAGTTCAATACTCTGCTCTTGTGTCTCAGTGTCTCGCTCTGTGCTAGAAAGTAACTACCAAGTACACATACTCAAGTATACTGTACTTGAATACAATTTTGTGGTAGGCCTATTTTTTGTTTTGAGTATTTGCAATTTTCAATACTTTTACTTCTACTCCACTATACATCTCAGAGGCAAATATGTTTTACAATTATTTAAAACCCTTAGTTACTATAATTACTTTGATTTTTATTATTATTACAAAACATGAATGAACCACTTCAGCCCTATATGTTCTTCGACTATTTGGAAATAGCAGATCTACAAGCTCACAGCGTGACACGCTGTGAGCTTGTAGATCTGCTATTTTCAAAGGATCTTTGTACATTTAGACATTTTTAAAAGGTTTCCCACTCACCAACACTTCGAGTATGTTTTGATGCCAATACTCTTACTCAAGTAAACTTTTGAATACTTTACTTTTACTTCTAACAGAGTTCTCTCTCTCTCTCTCTCTCTCTCTCTCTCTCTCTCTCTCTCTCTCTCCCCCTCCCTCCCTCCCTCACAACGTCCAACTCTGGACAAAAAGTGAGAACTAGTTTGAGTACTAAGATATGTTCGATGATGACATTTGAGCTGCAGTGAAACAAAAGCTTAGCCCATCTATCTTACTGTGTCTTACTGTGTTGAGGCTTTGTCCGATTTTCAACGCTGTCTGTCATATCTTCTTGTCAATATTGGTGCCAAATGTAGGGTGTAAAAATGTGTTTTGTTTTAATGTTAAACGCAGGGTGACAAAGCTAGCAGAGAATGGTTTATAGAGCTTAGCAGGTTGCAGAGCATTCCAACTGGATTAACCCTATTCCAATTCTCATTTGTACTAATAGTCACTACTTTGTATTTGTTGATGACAATGATGTGCACATTTTGTATGCTATGTTGATGAATTTAATACATATAGGACCATAATGGAAACAATCCCCCAGGATGGAAAATAGCAGATCTAGTGCAGATCTAGTAGCAGAAGTAGTGCATGAGCTTGTAGTTCGGCTATTTGTTGTAAGAGGTTCTCAAAGTGGAGTACAGGAGACCCTCAGGGTTCCTTGAGGGCGTTCCAATGGACCCTTATAGATCTGTAACTCTGAGAGCCTACAAATGGAACACAAATGGGCTGGTACGGGACGGGACGGGTCCATTTGTGTTCCATTTGTATGTTGTATGTAAGTTTATGGGGGTCCTTGACTTTAAAAAAAAGGTGTACTCACTAGGAAAATACTATTGTACCTAGTACAGAGCCCTGGTGTACCCCGGTCAACCGAGTGTATTATATAATTAACATATCCAGCTGAAGCTACTCCCTCCCCTGTAGTGCTCATAACTCAGAATGTGATTTCAACAACATTCCACAGGTTTTAGGAGAGCAGATCACATCTTAGGCCAAGAAAGAGCTAATAAAAAAAGACGACAGCAGAAGTCTGTGCGAGTGCAGTGGAAACATTTGGCATATCAAAAGACAGCCATTCATATGGGAAGCAGTTAGGAATCCCGTCCACAGATGAAAGGTAGAACAATGCAATAAATCACCGATAGCACATCATCATCACCATCACATGCATGCATTATGCAGCTTGGAAAGAGGTGCCTTGAGCAAAGCCCATATGAGACAGAGACGGTATGGATAGAGGGTATGTGCTAGGGCATTCACTTCTAGTCATTTTTACTAGTTGACTAGTTGACTAGTTGTTTAACCACCTTTTTTATTGAACATTGTGGACCCTATTGGAAACAAGTGTAATGCTTAATTGGGTCGTCCACTCACAGTTAACAGCCTTTGTATTGAGTTTGTGCTTGAAATGTACTGTAATTCTGCAAACTGGTAATACATTTTTCAATCAATCAATCAAAAACCTATTATGTTTATGTTATGTTTTTTTTAAATAAATATTTGTACATTTAAAAACTGTGTACATTGGTGACTAAAACTATAATCTACCTGATCTTGAGGCCTACAAAATTGGGGGAAAAAATAAATAAAAAAATAGTCAACTAGTACCAACAAGGTCGACTAGTGGATTTACTACTAGTAAACTAGTCGACTAGTTGCTTAATGCCCTAGTATGTGCATGCATAAAGTGAGTAGAGTGGCAAATCGAGTGGCAAAGTGAGTTTAATGTCTTTTAACGTGGTTTAATGCAATCAGATGGGACGTTTCTGTTTGGATGTATTGTCTGAAAAACAAAATGCCACTCAGTAGGCGTTCCCGCATAACTTTAGGGTATGATGATGATGTCACACGCATACCCTCTATAGAGATAGAAAGATCACTGTCTTAAAGAACGACATTGTGGAGCATGAAAAAAAAACTGTCCGACCTGCAAGCTGAAAGATGAAGTACGAATCAATCGGGCTTATAGGAGGAGGACGGACATTCATAACAATTGCGCCAAAAGATCATTCTGTCGAACTGGAAAAATGACTCCTCTCCTCTCCGAGTCTCTCTCTGCCAGGCAGAATCGTCCAATCAGCAGGTGGCTGCCCGCTGATTGACAGCTGAATGAGATGCGATCATAAGATAGCCTTCTCTCTCTCTCTCTCTCTCTCTGTATTCCACCTGGAGCTGGTGGCTGGCAGGCGTGACTGACAGCGCTAGCTCTCAATAATTCATCTGGCCCTGGGTGTCTGACTCTGAAGGTCAGGAGATGATCTGCTTCCAGGCCTCCGTGCGGGCGGGGAGGATAGAGGTGGCACCGTCATCAAATATTTATTGAGCGGCTGTACTCCCAATACACTCTCCAAATACACAATCTCCTCCCTTAGCCAAACATCATTCACAGCACAATATTTCTCGCCCAGCCAGCACTTCAAGTGGACTGACCAGAAGATGGTATACCGTAGTAGGCCTATATAGCGTTTGTTTTGTTGTTGGATATACCAATTTGATTCTGATTTGTCTCGTACGTATACGTGCATCACGACCGGTGGTTGCCGAGCAGGGCTGGCTGGGGGAGGGTGCTCTGTGTATGCTGCGTGCGTGCGTGTGTGCGTGCGTGCGTGCGTGCGTGTGTGCGTGCGTGCGTGCGTGCGTGCGTGCGTGCGTGCGTGCGTGCGTGCGTGCGTGCGTGCGTGCGTGCGTGCGTGCGTGCGTGCGTGCGTGCGTTTTAAACTCCAGCATCCACGTTGTAAGCTTGTCGATCTGTTATTTTCTGTGAAAGCTTTCCCCACAACAATAGAAAACTGAAAATACACTAGCATAGGGCCCTGAGGGACTACTCTCAACCATCTGGGGTTTGAGTGGTTAACCCCAAAATGTAATGCGTCCACAGTTCACACAGCATGTGTTCTTCACATTGTTCCATTTAAGGACATGCACTGTCCAAACAATCCAATAACTTGTTCCAATTAGCTTCTTTTAAAAACAATATTAATAATGGAATGCATTACAATAAACCCCAACAGAGCTTTGCCTCAACAGTCTTTTGTGAATCCTATTGAAATTGTGTTGCTTTTAGGCAGTGGTGGAAAGTATATTTCCAATTTTCTGTACTTTTACTTCTACAGTCTACTCCACGTATATCTCGGAGGCAAATATTGTACTTTGTACTCCACTACAATTATTTGAAAACTTTAGTTACATTACACATAAAACCACTTAACTTCACTTGGCCTTGTAGATCTGGTATTGTCAATGGATTTGTATACATTTAGAAACTTGTGAAATGGGACATTGTGCACAATTAGTAGTACTTCTACTTTTAGTGCTCAAGTATATTTTGACGCTAATACTTTTGTACTTTTACTCAAGTCAATTTTGAATAGCAGACTTTTACTTGTAAGTTAAAGAGAGTATTTCTACGTGGTGGTATTGATACTTTTACTCAAGTAAAAGAAAATGTGAGTACTTCTTCCAGCACTGTTTCTAGGTCTTGATGAAAGCTTGAATGCCGTGCCTGCAGCAGTGTCCCTGTTTGCATGATTGTTTGTTTGTTAGCTTCATAACTTAAGAACAGATGGTGTGGACTTTAATGGAATGATCAACCGGCTGCCCCCCTGGAGGGATGATTAATTTTCGGGCGGAAAGGGTCAAAAGTCAAGGTCACGATCAAGGTCAAAGTCTGACTGTTCCAAAAATAAGTGGAGAGCAGATGGCTAGGATTCTCATAAACTGCGGTTTCTCAAATGTCCGGTCCGGGAATCACCGGGGGTCCGGACAGAGAATCACCGGGGGTCCGGACAGAGAATCACCGGGGGTCCGGACAGAGAATCACCGGGGGTCCGGACAGAGAATCACCGGGGGTCCGGACAGAGAATCACCGGGGGTCCGGACAGAGAATCACCGGGGGTCCGGACCACAGTCTATGATCACCGGGGGTCCGGACAGACCCTATAGCAGTGGTTTCCAACCCTTTTCATATCAAGGCCCATTATTTATTCAGCATTTGAGCCACGGAACCACCATTTGATGACATTTAGCCTCTCGGATCCAAAACTTGAATATTTTGTTGTCGTTGGATAAGCTTTTGTCCACAATTCCATGCTGTCTTGACGTGGTATCATAGGAGAGATAACAAGCAAATGTTCGTGGTATCATAGGAGAGATAACAAGCAAATGTTCATCAAAATAACCATTCTTCTACATTATATAATTGAGACTTCTTGTAAATTAAGTAATGCATGATGTTTAACAATTTAAAGATCTATAAACGGTCCATTTGGTTACAAACTCTCCATCATTTAGCTGAGGACCACCTGGAACCCTCTCTAGGACCACTGGACCCCCCTCTAGGACCTGGAACCCCCTCTAGGACCACTGGACCTCTTGTTGAAAACCACTGCTATATAGGTCTGATACTGTAACTCTGAATGTACAAATGGAACCACATTTGTACGCACTCAAGAGATAAATAAACACTGAGGAGACCAATGAGTGTGATACTGGGGGTCCTCGACATGAAAAAGGTTGAGAATAACCGTCATAAACCAATTGGCACTAAACTTCATGTCCTTTGCCCTTTGACCTTTGCCCGTTGACCACTAGTGACCCCTACAGGTTGGTCTGCTCAGCAGGGAGCGGAACTGAGAGGGTTAAAGTGTGCAGTGGTGGAAAATAAAAGTACTCAAATGTTTTACTTTAGGTAAAAGTATCAATACTGTAAATACTCCGTTACAAGTAAAAGTCTGAATATTCAAAATGTACCCGAGTAAGGGTAAGTATTGGCATCAAAATGTACTTAAAGTACCAAAAGTAAAAGTACTCATTATGTCGAGTTGTCCCATTTCCAGTTTTCAAATGTATACAAATCTTTGCATACAAGCTCACAATGCATTGTGAGCTTGCTTGTCACGGTGCGTGTCAGGTGAGGACGCAGAAGCAGAACACGTCAGGCAGGAAGATCAAGTCCAGTATTTTTAAACAGGCTTATAAGAGGACATATACATACACAGGCAGGAACACAACCTAACATAACAAGAACTAAAATCTGGCAAGGGAACACTGAACACAGGGAGGCGTATATAGACACAGACCAACTAGATGCAACGCCCGGGATTCGTACTCGGGTTTCCCGAAAGTCCAACACACAAAGTCCAACACCTTAACCACTAGACCAAAGGGATATCCCTATGGATGAGGGGAGATTTTATACTTTTGAGGCCATCAGGCTGAGGCTCTGAGCCACTCTGCTACACTCACCCCCCTTTTGACCTCCTCCCACGGGAAAACCCAATCCGGGTCACGGCACCAATGCAACGCCCAGGATTCGAACTCTGGTTTCCGGCGTGAAAGTCACACCTTAACCACTAGACCAAAGGGACGTCCCTTTGGTCTAGTGGTTAAGGAGTTTGACTTTCACGCGGTAGACCCGAGTTCGAATCCCGGGCGTTACATAGACACAGGTGAAACATAACTACAAACACATGATTGGCTGAGACTGAACTGGCCACAGGTGAAATACAATAGGCCTATCTCACATAATTTCCCCGCCCCCTTAATACGCCCCCTTTCCGCGTTAGTGGTGATAGCGTGATGTCACTCCATAGACACTACATGTTAACAGAGGTAATTTAAGAAGTCTACAACTTTTGTTTTCTCAAGGTAAGGTTTGTTCTATCTGTTCGAGCTGATTTACCATCTGGTTTGCTTCATAATAATATTGGTCTGTCACATTTTTACATTAGGAAATGTACTTAGATTCTCCAGAGAAAAAAACGTGTAAATGCTAATGTTAAATGACACCACTATCTACCGGAAGGGGGTGTGGAAAGGGGGCTGTGAGATAGGCCTATTGCAGTTACAGACTGGTGAGACAAGGCAGGCAACGACAAATAGAGAAGACAGGAAACACTAGGAACATAACTACACAATAAAAGTACACAGTTCATGACATTACGTATGCTTCTATTTTCAAATGCCTGAAATGTGTATGGGGTTGAAGTGGTTAATGTATATCTACAAAGTAACTAGTAATTCAAGTTTTCAAATAAACGTAGTAGAGTGAAAGTACAATATTTGCATCCGAGATGTAGTGGAGTAGAAGTAGCATTGGAAATTGGAAATGCTCAAGTAAGATTATATGGACTTAGTTACTTTACTTTATGAAGTGTATTCCTCCACATGTGTTATGCTGCACTCCCATCATTGTCTCTGTGTGTCACCAAGTCGCGTTCAGGCGAGACACGACGAGGACAATAAAAGGTCATGATCAGTATGCTGCCTTGAAGGGCTGACTGACTTCAAGGTGAAGGTAAACATGTGAGAGCTGATGGGCAGATTTTCGCAAAACTCGCTGCAGGGTAAGCTGGCCCAAAGACACTATTAACTTTAGGGGGTGAAGAGGTCGAGGTCCCAATTAAGGGCAAGGTCAGAATCGAGAGCGAACAGAAGGGATATCCAGGTGGTGGTGAAACCAGCCCTGCATGGCTGCGTGTGCACTGCCTCGGTGGCGAGCCGCTGTGTTGCTGGGCAGATTGTTGAGTCGGAGGGGTCTGGTGTTCATGAAGGCCTTCAGAAGTCAAAAGAGTTTTGGTGGCAATTACGTATTACTTTTGTCCTGTCCGAACTATCTTCGGATCAGCGAGCATTAGGTAAAAAAGATCATGGGTCATGGGTATGGAACATTTTGATGTATATAAAAGTTACCCCTTTATACTGTCAGTTAACCCACTAAAACCGGGAACCGGCATCATTGTATACACTGGCTATTCAAAAATAGCAGATCTATGAGCTCATATCATGTCACTTCGTGCCTTGCGAGACTTGTAGATCAGCTTTTTTTTTTTTGAATCATGAAAATTTGTGCAAATCTATATTTTAAAGCAAACATTTTGCTGCTGGGGTTTCCTAACCTGACTCCGCCAGATGGGGCAGCAGAGAGTACACTGGGTTCCCCCCTCCTGCTCCCATCTGGGAACTCTCAGGCAGACTTGATGCCCGGCCACAAAACGGCCTGGCCAATCAGCAGCAGCTAGAGGCGGGATAGCTGCTGCTGATTGGCCAGGCCAGGCTGAGAGTTCCCAGATGGGAGCAGGAGGGGGGAACGCAGTGTACTCTCTGCTGCCCCATCTGGCGGAGTCAGGTTAGGGGTTTCCTGCATGGAGCACAATATTTTGAGATGGAGGTCAGCTGCCAAATACACGATTCTAGGACATTTGTAGAATGGGGTCCTCGTGGGTCTTAAGGGGTTCAGCAAGGCAGGGTCCCCTGGAATCCCTACAAAGACCCCTATATGGTTCCCAAGACCCTTTGTGGGAGCACGTCAGCAGCAGCCTGGCCCAGCTGTGGGAACGCCAACACAACGGATGACCTAATGTTCCCTGCTTCATCATGAGCACTCTGAAGGCTCCTGAAGCAACAGCACACACACACGCTCGCACACTCTCACACACATACACACGCGCGCGTGCACACACACACACACACACACACACACATATGCACGCACAGGCCGAAGCCAAGGAATGACACACGCTCCCTCCCTCCCAGGCTCACACACGCAGGTGTTGCTGTTGTTTGTGGCAGGCTGGGATAGGAGAGCACTGTCTGGTCTTGGATCGCGCGCCATTGTATGTCGTACATCTGCATCAGCTTGATACAAGCAGCTGCGTGTTTCTGGTGGTATGCTGTAGGCTGAACTGAAAGGGTCCAGAACCTCAATAACATGTTGTTCACTTCGCCGAGAGTTGAACCACTTTCCACCTGGCCTAGTATACCTTTTTTTTGGGGGGGGGGGGGGGGGGGGGGGGCATGTCGTTATTGTAGGTCTTTAGATTGTCGAATATAGGGTCCAAAATATTGAAAAAGAAATAGCAATCTACTAAGTTCACAATGCATGTCAATGCAGGGAAGTTTTTTTCCCCGGCATGCATATGTTGTTGCTGTCGGTCAGAAACCTCTTATCTCCATATTTGAAGTTTTTTTTTCTCCATAAGTTAACGCCGTACTTGATGATACTACAGCGTCACACAAAAGCATTAAAATTAGCAGATCCACAAGCTCGAAATGTGGCGCCAAAGCGACACGTTTTGAGCTTGTAGATCTGCTACTTTTTATAGTTTTGGACATATGAGCTTTCCACAGAGACGATATGCAAAGTATATACATGTGACAAATTATGTGTTAACAAGCCAGTATGTGCATATAATTTGCATACTAATGGAATGCAATAGTACATTAGTATATGCGTTTACATATTAATGCACCTAATTTTGGAGCATGAACAAGCCAGCTCGATTTGACTCCAAATTTTGACATGTATTATTTAGACTATACCTTAGTTATAATTATGACTAACCATACAGTATCAGTTTCACATTCAACAGTTTGAGCCGAGGGAACTAAGGCCTTGAGTTGACAGAGAATGTGGGTGATTCTGGAGCAAAATTGTGTGTGTGTGTGTGTGTGTGTGTGTGTGTGTGTGTGTGTGTGTGTGTGTGTGTGTGTGTGTGTGTGTGTGTGTGTGCTGCGCGCGCACGTGTGAAAGAGACAGATGGAGAGAGAGAAAAATGCAATGTATCACCATTAAGGGCCTTTCAAACAGGAAGCGATGGACGCACATGTCGCATGGATCAAGAACAGGTCTGCTACAGGTCTGCTCAAGAGGGGCGCAACAACGCAAGCGTAAAAAAAAGAAGCTAAACAGAATCCAGGTCTGGTGAGTCGCGGGCGTGTGCACGAAACAAGCACGTGCGCAACAAGTTCACAGGACCACGCTCAATGAATTGCATTTTTATAGCGCTTTTCCAAGTGCTCAAATCGCTTTACAATGGTTCATTCATTCATACATTGGGGCGAACAGTCGACGCCAGCGCCCTCACTTCCCACATTCACACACCAATGGTGGCAAGCTTACACCGACCAACTCATTGGAGGCAATGTATAGGGTTCAGTGTCTTGCCCAAGGACACTTCGACATGTGGACATAGAGCCGGGATTCGAACCGCCGACCCAGGGATCATTGGACGACCTGCTCTACCTCCTGAGCAACAGCCGCCCTTACACGTAAATACGCTTGTGATGTTGCCCCTCGACTTCTCCGCGCCCGTAGCAGACCTGTCGTTGATCCAGGCAACAACGTGTGCGTTCCTCGCTTCCCGTTTGAAAGGCCCTTAATGATATTGATATTTTGCTCATAGAAGGTTCCAGTGAGTTAGTCATTGTAAATCCTCAGTGAGGCAGGAGTTAGGTGTGTGACTATCTGCCTCAGATTCAGTGTACTCATGCATGAGTGTGCTGTAATTTTCTCCCGCTGGGGGCTGATGAGCGGCACATGTTGGATTGGAACGTGGCCCTCCGATGCGGCCGACACCGTTGGATTGGATGCCAGGGTATGGACGAAGTTGGAGGTGGAGAGGAGAGGAGAGGAGAGGAGAGGAGAGGAGAGGAGAGGAGAGGAGAGGAGAGGAGAGGAGAGGAGAGGAGAGGAGATGTCTCCTGTTGATGTCTCCATGTTGGATTGGAACGTGGCCCTCCGATGCGGCCGACACCGTTGATTGGATGCCAGGGTATGGACGAAGTTGGAGGTGGAGAGGAGAGGAGAGGAGAGGAGAGGAGAGGAGAGGAGAGGAGAGCTCCAGATGTCTCCTGTTCACCAACACAATAAGTCCCACCTCAAAAAACTTCATGGGGGGACCATGTGTTTGGTTCCTTTGATCAGCTTCCTCTGTTGCGTATACTTCTCCAACAGAAGAACACATTCAGATTTGGGAACATTTTAGTTCACACGTTTCGTGGACCTTTACGTCAAACTGTAGCTTATACAGTACATCAAGTAATCTCGGGATATTTTTCAAACCGGTATGATACTTGGTAAACTATCTATCTATACACACGCGCGCGCACACGCACACGCACACGCACGCACACACACACACACACACACACACACACACACACACACACACACACACACACACACACACATTCTTTTCCCTCATGAATCTCCTGTCAGCCACTCATAAATGCAACACGTGTCGCTGCGTTCATCCAGCGGACAGGTCGTGACAAATGGCCGCCCATTGTGCGGAGTATCTGGGGGACAATGGCGGCGGTGGTGTTCGGAGCTCAGCGGTTTGGAGCCACAGGTGTTAAACACATAAGCGCTTTAGCTGCTTGAGGGGGGGGTGTCATTGACCCCGGCCCCCACCCCCCCCCCCCATCCTCCTCACACATCACATCACCTCAAAGCCTGGCTGGAGGTCAGAGGTCGTTCCCAGCCACCAATGGAAGCTATTTGTTTGGCTGTCACAGGAGGGGGAGGGGAGGGGGGCCTCAACAGGTGAGCCCCTGGGCGGGGGAGCGTCTTCTCAAAACATCTCACCCAGCGCAAAGAAATGGCAGCGGTGGCTCAGTGTCAGGAATGTCCAGCGGGCACATGACATGACGGCCCCCTCGCTCACTCAACACACACGTCACAACATCCTCCGTTTACCCCCCCCCCCCCCGTTCCTGTACCGTGCACCACCACCACCACCCAAACATTCAACTGGATCCTGTTTTGTAGATTCATGGGGGGGTGGGGGGGGGGGGGGGTGTTGACTGTCTATGTTTCATTCTCTATGTTTTTCCCCGTCGTGATGTGATGCGATTTTGTAGAGCTGTGTATTTGCGCATGCAATTAAAAAATAAAATAAAGAAATACAACATTTGCTGGTTGTAAATCCATTAAGACCTGAGGTCGATTCTACAAATGCCTTCTAAATCAGTAGTTCTCACACTTTCAAGATTAAAAAATGAATAAATACAGATGTGCAAGCCTGCAGTGCGGCGTGAAGTGATGCACTGTGAGCTTGTATATCTGCTATTTTAATAGCCAACGCAAAAATCGATAATGACACGGATGCTTTCCCCGGTTTTAATGTTAATAAGTTCTGTCAGAATGACTGGTTATCATAGGAAGCAATGTTTTCAAACTAGGCATACAAGACTTTGACTGCACGTGATGTTGCTATATTAAGATCTGTTCATGATATGAAAATAAAACTTTGAACATTCGAACATTTTTTTATTAACTTTTTTGGGACGTGTGATGGTCTGCCGTAACTGCCAATCTGCCCCCACAAAAATGAAAAATTCGGGAAAAGAATTTAAAAAATATATACATTTGTGGAAAGACAGAGCAACCTTGGCCATCAGCGGAGGAGGAGATGGCTCATGTGTTTTTGTTGGAGTGTCACAGGGGTCGAGGTTTTGTTGTTGAGAGATACCAGAGCGAGCTGCACCTGTGCGGCTGGCTGCCTGTCTGCAGGGCCTCCAGGCTAGTAGCTAGCTGCTAGCTTTGGATTGTTTTGTATTGGAACAAGCCTCCGGGCATGAAGCCGTGGAAGAAGAATAGTCATCACATTGATGCATGTTCCTGCACACATTCCTGCACCCATCGGTCTGTTATGAGAACGCCTTGGCCACCGCCAGCACTTTCTATAGACGCTGTACAGCTCATTTGAACAGGTTTTGGGCGGTGTCCATGTCTCGCCACAATGAGGCCTGATTGCCTGTTAGCCGCAACTCTTTTAGGGGGTTAATTTGAAATGATGTCCTACATTTACGGTTGAGTGGTGGTGTGGTATTCACGTTAATGTACATACAACACATTGATGTTAGGAAAATATACCCCCCAAAATCCTGAGTGTTTGTTTAACTATGTGGGCGTGAAAATGCACACTCGGAAGTTTGTGTATTTTGCGCAATATAATAGTGGCCATTTATTACATTGTCTGGTTCTATAAAATGAGGTTGAAATGTTAGGACTCGATTACTCAGTATAAGTATGCAAAGTAGCCTAGACTTATTTACTAACAGCGGAATGGAAATTGAAGGCTTTAAAGTAACAAGTCAATACAGAAAAGTCTTACAAAAAAGCTTGTTTAAAACTTTACCCCAACACTGTATACGTCATTTGTAGCTGTATACTTGATTGTATTTACGACATGAGATGTAGAATTCTGATATAGAAAGTAAAATATCGCGTTTAATTCCTACATCTTAGAAAGGGCTTCATATTCGAATCCCATGCTGAATTTTAGATTTTTGCCTTGGCTATTCTATATATATATATATATATATATATTATTCATCTTGAAAGTGTGAGAAAACTGAGAGCTAATGATTTAGAAGATTTGTAGAATCGGCCGCAAACAACACCCAACTCTCTGCTGTCTTGTTTTGGACGGCGAAAGCATCTCGAAAAACCAGCGTGGGATTATTATGGGAGGGCGCTCAACTCAACATGCACATTAGGGTGAATTAACATAAGAGCCGCAGTCAATTCAAAGCTGTGAAAACATGCGAGAACACCCATAAAAGCATCTGTTGTGTTTGCAAGTGCGTGAGTCGTGTCTAAACGCAGCAATTTCTGACCAAGGAAAATAGATGGAAGTTTATCAACTCAATTTAGCTTCCCTCTGTTCCCTCTTGTCTACAACAGCACACACACACACACACACACACACACACACACACACACACACATGTCCTGTGTCATCCTGGCCTGATGGTCTCCGCAATAGAGATAATTGTGCTTAAATGCAGCCGTTTAAAGATAAATGAGTAATGGTAAGTACTGGTGGCTCCCCCCCCCCAACACCCCCCCCCCCCCCATCCCATCTGTGTGTGTATTGCTCCACAGCTGAGCTTGGTGAATGAATGGGTGTCAGTGTTCTGACTGCGCGCCCGCCCGTTTCAGGGCAGTCCGAGCATTTATCTAACCCCATAACGAGCAATGGTAACATCAAGCTATACGGAATTATCCGATTGTGTGTAATACCCGTCACTCATCTGTCACACACACACACACAACCACACATTGTCGTATTTCTTCTGCAAATTGTCAGATTTTGCATCTACTAAAGCCAGTGGTATAGGGCAGGCCACTCAAAGGACCCCAAATTGTATATATATATTTAATTTTCTCAAAATAGCCTGTCAAATTATTATTTATTATTATGTAGGCATGCAGGCCCCCCGTCTGAAAATATTTTGTGCCAGGGACCTCCTCCTTACATGATTTGTGTTGTGAAAATGTTTCAAAAATATTCTTTTCAGGAATGTATTTATTTATTTGGGGGGCGGGGGGGGGGGGGGGGGTATTGAGTTCACAAGTTCCCTCCTCCTGCCTGGATCTGGTCTCTCTCAAGCAGAAACGACA
>NC_136790.1:20235774-20310774 GCF_951216825.1 Electrona antarctica | reverse complement strand
AGCTTGTATATCAGCTTTTCTCGGCTTCAAGGTTAGGGTTGGAAATGGCTTTCAGAATTCTGAAAGTTTACACCACAATATGATGCGAGATGTGAGAGCTGAAAGAACGAACATTTGGTTCCATTTGTGCACTCTCCCAGAGTTACAGACCCGTAAGGGTCCATTTGGTTCCTAACTAACAACCATTAAGCTGGGGACCACCTGGAACCACCGACCCCCCCTCTCAAGACCCCTGGGGGTCCCCTTTTTGTAACATTAGCTGTTAGCTATTTGTTTTGGAAAAGTTTGAATTAGTTTTCCAGAAAAGTCAGGTTAGGATTAATGTAGAAGGCCTCGGGTCTAAATGGGTTAAAGGAGTAGTTCACGCAAAAATGACTTATTTTCTCAAAGAGTCTCCGCCGCTCATCAACTTACGGCTTACTGTAGGAATGCAAAACAAAATCTCTATCAATTCAAGACTTCATGGGGTGTGTAATTGATAGCAGTGGTTCCCAAAGGTTTTCATGTCAAAAACGGACCCCCAAAAGATATGCCAGGGACCCCCATAAGAGAAGATTTTTACGGCTCTAGCAGTGATTCTCAACCCATTTAATTTCAAGGACCCCCAGTTTGACATGCATTAGTCTACGGACCCACATTTAATGACATTTCTATCTCTGGGACCCCCAATTCATATTGTAAAATCAATGTTAATTTAACTCTGAGAGTGTACAAATGGACCCATTAGGGTCCATTTGGTTCCATTTGTACACTCGGAGTTACAGACCCATAAAAGTTAGGAACCCATTTGGTTCCTAACTATCATTTAGCTGGGGACCCCCTGGAACTCCCTCAAGGATCCCTGGGGGTCCCCGGACCCCACTTTGGGAACCACTGATGTAAGGAGTGTGGACAAATGGAGCGGTATAAACCCACTATTATGTTATCGTACATCTTTATTCCTGGGCCCGTTTTCTTGCTCGGCTGTGACTTCATGTGGGTCAACCAATAGGAATACATCATCATCGCGTCGAGGGAGCTACTCGAGCCCACACCGTTTCTTCAGGAGCAGTATTTTCTAGTTACAGTTGATTTCCTCACAAGTATAGTCATTCAAAGCTGTGCACGTACGACTTGCGTGCGCGCGTGTGTGTGTGTGTGTGTGTGTGTGTGTACGTGCATGAGCATGTCTGAGAGTAAACAGGAATGGAGAACGTCAGGCAGGGGTTTGACACATAGTGGCACCTGAAGTGCAAAGTTTGCAAACCTAATGGGCTCATGGGGTTGGAACGGTCAACCCCATCAGCAGAGGTTAAGTCAAGAGCGGTTACGCTCAGCGTCGCTGCCGCAAACGAGTCGCCATCAATTTCTTGTAAAGTAACAAAGTACATTCATTTACTCAAGTACTGTACTGAGTGTTCCCAATTTTCAATACTTTTACGTTACATCTCAGAGGCAAATATTGTACTTTTTACTCCACTACAGTTATTTGAAAACTTTAGCTACCCAGTGGATGGAGTATGACTGTCCATAAAGGCTCTGTAGTAGTTCTCAGTTATCACCCACAGTTGCAGCCCCTACCACTGTATCTCTCATCTGGACCCACATTTACAGTATATCACATCACAAAAGAGTCACATTTGAATCTTATCCATGCCTTTTATCCACTCATTTTCAACATTTTACTATGTCATTCATATAACTTAGAGCTGTTGTGTAGAAATAATAAAAAGTCCCCCATATTCTGTGTTTCCTAGAACTGGAGGTCTGAAAAAAATCATTAACATGGTGGATCTTTTTTGTTAATGCTTTTTCTAGGAAACACACAACACCTCTAAGGTATATTAATGACATGGTAAAATGTTGAAAATGAGTGGTATTCCCCTTTAAGTATAATTGCGACCGAAGGTCGCAGATTACTAGGACAACCTACAAAATCCACCAGTCGTTCGGTCGGTCACGCCTCCATGTATGGTTGCCAGTCCATTACGTCTCGTGACGTCAGGCCTCGTCACGCCTAGTGACATCACGCCTACAATCCCTGTTATGCCCATATATGGAGATCCCTGATGTCATCAATATTAAGCCCATATATTTATGTTTGATCTCCATATGTGGAGATGACTATCATCACCTGGATCTCCATATATGAAGATCAACAACACTGACCTCATCAAACCCTGGATAGCCATACATGGAGAACCTCAACTCGTGCTTCTCAACTGTGCCATGTTAGGAAGTTGTTTCAGGCCTGATAACGACAATTAAAAAAAGAAAAAAAACCCCAGACAATCCCATAGGGTATGCGCGTGACATCATCGTACCTGGAAGTTATGCGGGAACGTCCACTGAGTGGCAAAAAACTACTTTATGGCCTTGACAGCCCATTCATCCAAACAGAAAAGTCCTGTCTGATTGCATTAAACAATGTTAAACTCACCACGAACATTGCAGCTGTACGAAAAGCTTGGATTATCCTCTTTCTATCTGCAAAGTTTTTGTTTCATAAAAATCCACCATAGAAACGTTATGAGCTACTTTCTGTCAAGAAATGCCCTGCATTTGATTCTTCTTCTAAGTGTTTTGTTAGAAGAATGTTGTGTTATTGTTTTCAATAACACAACATTTTGCTGCCTCCTGCATTATGTGACATTTAGAAACAGGTGGTATTATTACTAGCCCTTACCCGTTGTGAAATACTTGCCACGGGGGGTACTGCATTTTTAATTCACTAATAAATTCATTATTAATCATTAATGTGTGAACTCGAAAAAAGGGCTTTGTTACGCCCTCCATATTATTATGGTCAATGCCTGTGTGAAAAGTGGGAGTGATTGGTGCAGGCAGTGAGGAGCCACGGCAGTGACAGTGACAGACACACACATTCAGACAGACATTTGGTTAATTATAGTATGATGATGATGATGATATGATGATATGATATTAAGCCCATATATGTGGATGTCAATTGTGACAGTCTTATGCTAACCAGTGTGGTTGCAAACTTGCAAATGAGCCAAATTGGTACAACACATGGCATATGTGAAGCTGACTATCATCACCTGGATCTCCATATATGAAGATCACGACACTGACCTCATCAAACCCTGGATAGCCATACATGGTTTGACATACTAGATCTGCATATATGGAGCCGGCCAGCAGTTAAGCTCTACTGTTTCAGCGCAACCTCGCCCTTTAGGTCTAGCCTGGTTAATAAACCAGACCGAATCAGCCGTTGGCAAAAAAAAATTGCCTACCAGCGGATTACGGTCTGGCGAGGCTCAGTAGCACGCCTCTTTCCTACAACCGAGAACAGGTCGGACCAATCGAGACATGGTATGCAATATGGGCGGGCTTTGGTACAGTGACGTTCAATGCTTGAGACTTTTGACTGACAGTAGCTCTGACCAATTGCGTCAAAGAGAAAATGTTTGAACCCGCCCCCCGGGAAATGAAATCCAAGTGGAGCCAGCCCAGACTAATATACCGCGACAGTGTTGTGTGATATTAGTCTGGCTTATTAGCCAGGCTACTTTAGGTCGCTTCTCGCCCTCAGGGCGCCTTACTGGTAACCATGCTTTTATGTTCCATAAACAGAATTGATAAAATGTATGTTGCTACATAATAACTCAAATAATGAATCATTTCACTTCTTAAAGGTATATTCAGTGATTTCACTTAATTCAAATATCACTTCTTTTTTTGTTTTGTTGTGATAATCCTCCCTACTATAGAGTGTGCTGACCATATAAGGAGTTCCTCCCTGTCCCCAGTTAACCCCTGGGGGTCAAAAAACCTTAGGTTCCGTTATCCAATCAGGATAGAGAGGGGCCTTCCACCAATCATGATCGAGTGAGGGCAGGCCTTGGTGTGCGTGCTATTGGCCTGTTGCGTGTTGATGGATCTGGTAGATCTGCTACTTTGGTATTTTTGTGGACTGGTGTCAATGTTTCCTTTAGGCCCAGACTGTGTTCTCCTTATCCTATTTATGTCATGTCACCCTCCACAGGCCTAATCATCTCAGACCTATATTATTATATCATATTATATTATGGATTGCCTGACGCCAAGCTCAGATTTTATATCTTAATTAGGCTCCATACTGTCTGCCTGTAGCCACAAAAGTTAGCTGGCATATTGAGAGGTCTATTTGGATAAACACTGCATGTATTTGACCTTGATGCCTAGTGAGAAAAGAGATAGCTGCGCAGGGAGCATTTCTCTCTGTAAAGAGTGCACAGCTAGCCGGGAAGAAATGTTATCTTCAGGTTGCCATAGCAACGCCAGCCTCAGTGCTGTCCCGGTCTATGCCCTCCATGACGGAATTAAGGAAGCTGTCCCGATATCAGTCTCATCAGCTATGTGCTGGTCCAATGAGCAGTGCCAGCGTGGCATAGTGGAGATTAACTGTCTATTCCGCCAATGAAATGTGTATCAACAATACGTATTTTACAGTATTAATGCCTTTGAAATGAATTGTTCGTCAGAGAGAGAACCCTGTGCCGTTTGTCGCACAGGGTGAGAGTTTTTTGTAATTTGGCTGTGTGTGGATCTGTTCTATCTCTCTGATCTGAAAATGAATTAACTAAACCATAATTGTTCTGACTCGACAATCATTCTTCTGGTGGACTCATCTTTTTAATTGACTACTAAAGGTATTTTTCTAAAAGAGTACTTTCTGCTTAAATTAATCCTGTTAAAACTAATTGTTAACTTGGTCATAGGCTCTCGGCCTAGTGTTGGGGTGCTGAGTATTTCTGTGTACTCTTTGAGTACTTTCTCTAAAGTATTTTTTTTATAGTTATAGCCCTGTGTAGCTCAGTAATTCAGTATAATACAGTCCTTTATATCCTTGGAATCATTAATGGTCCCTTCTGCATTTTATATGCAACTAATGGGTTTTATCTTAATTATAAATCCATCAGTGTCCCCCCCACTGTAGTGCGTGCATGTGCACATCTTGTTACCGGGGCGGACCGGGGGGTTTTCCAAATCACCCGAAACACTTTTTTCCTTTTTTTAATTATATATATTTTTCAACATATATTTAAAACAATCCCTTAGTACATACATTGAATGCTGAATTGAATGCACCTTTAAACATAACATTTAACATCATTTGAATGGTTCAAAAGGACAAGAAGGTGACTGGTAATCCAGTCTGGCAGTGTGCCGCAGGTTCGACTCCCGATCCCGACGGCCTTTACTGCATGTCTTCCCCCCATCTCTCTCCCCATTACCTGTCAGCCTACCGTCTGTCCCTCCATAAAAAATATAAAATAAAGGCGGAAGCCACACAAAAAAAACATTTAAATAAAAAACAAAAAGGACAAGGTGAGGAAAAGCCAGCGTGGAACTCCTTTTCGGCGTCCGGACTCCTGCAGGACTTCAGCTTCTGCAGACGCTCAATGCACTCCTTCACACTGCATTGGATTTCGTTGTCCTTGTTGTCCCACATGCCCCGCATGCTCACATTAACGGTTCCGCTCGTTTTCTCCTTCTCTCCCACCCCCAGGATGAAGTTGTACTTTGCCAGCTTTGCATTACAGATCTTTTTATTGATAGTGCATTTGGGGTTCAGGTCTATGTCTGCCATGAAACCGCTGCTGTGGAACTCCTGATGGACCTTCTGGGCATACTCGACACATGTGCGTCCCAGAGGCACGACCATCACCTGGCGGGGGGAGAGCCATAGAGGCCATTTGCCTCCGTAGAATTCGGTCAAGGTGGCGAACATCCTTTCCACGGATCCCAGGATGGCTCTGTGAATGATCACCGGCTCCTCGCTCTTCCCACCGCTGCTGGTGAATTTGAGATTCAAGCGTTTGGGGAGCTGGAAGTCAAGTTGGATGGTGCCACACTGGTGGTATCGACCGATGGCGTCTTTAATCTGAACGTCAATCTTTGGTCCATAGAAAGCTCCATCGCCAGGGCATTCAACCCACTCCTGCCCAAATTCATTTAGGCCGTTTCTCAGTTTCTCCTCTGCCTGGTCCCAGATCTGAGACTCTCCGATGAACCTTTCTGGCCGTGTGGACAAGTTGAGTTTGAATGACAATCCAAACACATTGTACACGGCGTGTAGGAAGTCCAGGCAACCTTTGATCTCTCCCTCAATCTGTTCCATGGAGCAGAAGATGTGAGCATCATCCTGCTGGAAGCGGCGAACCCCGGTGAGGCCTCTCAAGGTTCCCGTCAGCTCATTCCTGTGTAGGACGCTGAAGTCAGCAATGCGGAAGGGCAACTCTCTCCAGGTGCGGGTCTTATGGCCAAACAGCAGACAGTGACCGGGGCAGTTCATGGGTTTGAGGGCAAAATTCTCCTTCTCCACTTTAAAGGAGAACATGTTCTCGCTGTAGTTCTCGCTGTGGCCAGATTTCTGCCATAACTTGTTGTTGTAGATGCTGGGAGTTTGCACCTCCTGAAAGCCTCTCTTCCTGTATTCACTTCTGATGAAGTCCAACAGGGTGTTGTAGATGAAGCACCCTTTAGGCAGGAAGAAGGGGCTCCCTGGGCTCATCTTGTGGTCGAAGAAGAACAGCTCCTGCTCCTGGCCTATTTTAATATGGTCTCTGTTCTTTGCATCCTCCTGGAGTGTCTCCCACTCTTTGAGCATCTCGGGGTCAGGGAAAGAGATTCCACAGATTCTCTGGAGGCTTACCTCGTCAGCCTTTCCCTCCCAATAACTGGATGAATTATTGTGAATCTTCAGGGCCTTGATCTTTCCGGTGTGTCTCACATGAGGTCCTAAGCACAGGTCAATCAATGGACCACACCTGTAAACCGTAGTAGTAGGGGTAGTGACTTTCTCGTTCAGAATGCGACACTTAAACTTGTTGTACTTGAACATTTCCAGGAGGGTCTCCTTCTTAATCTCCAGCCTCTCAAAGGGCTGCTCCTCCTCGATGATCTTGTTGCACAAGGTCTCCAAACAGGCAAAGTCACGGCTTGAGATGTGCTCGTTGTTCTCGAGGTACATATCATAGTAGAAACCATTGTCGGTGGGTGGACCATAGCAGAGGCAGCCTCCGTAGACCCGCTCCATGGCTTCCCCCATGATATGGGCACTGGAGTGCCAGTACACCGCTTTGGCTTCCTCGTCGCCGAACTGGAGCAGCTCCAGGCTACAGTCATTCTCCAGCGGTCTGTCCAAGTCCCACAGAGAGTTGTCCACTTTAGCGATCACTGTGTCCTCGGCGAGACCTTTGCTGATTCCGCACGCCACCTGGTACGGCGTGGTCTTCCAGGACTCGGCGTCCACCACCCTCCCATCGGGCAGGGTCACCTTGATGGGGAGAGTGGCGTTCTCGGCCCTCTCGGCCAACAGGCCATTGTGTTCCGCTTTCAGCTTCGTGTAGAGAGACATGCGCTCCTCAATATACTGAGGTGGTGGCGCCAACTCAGCCCGGACTCTAGAGTCTTCTGCTTCAGCCATAATCAATAATGATAAAAAAAAAGATGTCGTGCGAGTGTAGATAAATTCAATATGACTTATATTAGCAGCATGATATCATAGAGCATCAGTCTGACATCTGCATAGAAGACTCCATATTTGGGCATGCCTGACAAAGAACTCCATATATGGGCATAAAAGGGAAACAGACATAATAACTGGGTGGGGCATGTTCTGACAGCTATCAGCATAGACTCCATATTTGGGCATGACTGACAAATATCATCTTAATGGGAATAAAGGGACACAGAGACAGATACAGAAATCTCCATGCCTCGTGACATGTCACGCCACCATATATGGCCGTCTCCATATATGAAGATCACAACACTGACCTCATTCATTCATTGAAGTTGTATTTATTCTCAAATTTACATTGAGTAATCAAACTCATTTTCAGTGTCGTTGAGTAATACAATCACATAGAAAACCTCACAATACATCAGAAGATCAGGAAAAGAAAAACAAAAGGTATACATGTGAATTACAAAAAGCTAAAACAAATTTCAAAATGATCTAAAAACAGTTACATATTGTGGGGGTCTAAGGGTACCAATGTGGTCAATTTTAAGGTCGTTCCATGTATTAGGGCCACAGAAGCTAAAGGCAGATTTACCTAGTCCAGAGTTAACTTTTGGTACCTTGAATTTGGGGAAATTACTTGACCGGGTGTGGTAGGGTTCAGAGTCCCATTTCAGGAAAGATGAGATGTATTTAGGACAATCTCCAAGCATAGCTTTATACAAGAACAGGTGCCGATGCAGTTCTCGTCTCTCTGTCAGGGAGGGCCATCCAACCTTGTTATATCTATTATACATTTGAAAAGGTGTGCCCAAAACGCTGTGCGCACGCACAGGAACAAAAGGCACCAGCTACTACGTCACTGACACACTGCAACACACACTGCAACAACCCACTAAACACACTAACACGTCACAGACTTACCCTCCGCGTCGATCCACGGCTATCTCCTCATGTCGCGCCGCACGGCCACATTTAACAACACCCGCGTAAAAACTGTCATTGCACTGCCACTAGAGCCGCCTCCCGTCCACACTCACAAACAACATCAATATCAATAATAAACACAAACACGCCACAAGCACCGACACCCCCGCCTAATTTGTTGCCACGTCTATGAAAACAAGCCCAGACAATATGCCATTCAACACGCTACTTACAACTCGCTTACAATTCGCGGACCTGGCAACACTGCATCCTGTTTTCCCATTGGCTACGGTTGCTTACAACACGCATTTGCACTGCATCTTGGGAGCAACACAGCTTAATGTAGGGGTCACCGATTGCTGTGCTACATCCCCCTCATGTTCTCACCACCCCGTTCGGCTGCACCACACACACTAACCTACACAATTCTCCACATGCAACACAGGGCCCTTATTGGCTAGCCCCCTCACATGGCGATCCCCACGCAGCCAACCACAGGGCAGCCAGCCACACACACACACACACACACACACACACACACACACTCATTCTAACTTGCATGGACAGCGCCGCGATTACATACACAGTTTACCATACGTCCTCTTTTGGGGGCCTGTCCGGCCAGTCCGGGTGGTTTTATAAATACCTTCAAATGTCCGGGGTTTTACACGTATCGCCTGTAGTGTATCGCTACGCTCACAGACCATTCACACCAATGTGTATTACAATGCACGTTCAATGGTTCGTAGTGGAAAAACACTGAGAGGTGGACTTTCAGCCCCAACCCCGGAATGTGTATTCTTCATAACTCTGCATGCGCTGCACGCTCACACCACTACCACTGGTCCCGACCGCAGATCAGAGAAAGGCTCGCTGGCTGCTCCGCTGTCTGCAGATAGACAGACAGCGGAGAACTATCTCATCATTGACATGCAGAAACAGTAGCCTGCTGTTTTCTCAGCTTTCTGACTGACCAATGAGAAGCACATTGTATTGTCTGCAAAGGAACTATGTGTCTGTCACAAATACAAGTTCTGTCCTGCAAGCCCATGTCATGTCAACACAGACAAGGCAGCTGTGCGCGCGGTGAGTCCTGCACATTATAATGACCCAATATTATTTTGTACAACCTAGCAAAGCATAAGATATGATGGTTTGGACAATAGGCTGGTCTCTCTTTTTACAACAGATAAGCCATTGCATACAGGTTCTCAAACTTTTTAATTTCAAGGACCCCCATAACTCTGAGAGTCAAACCAAATGGACCCATAACAGTCCCATTTCATTCCATTTCCACAGTATCAGAGTTAACAGTTATAAAAGACTCCATTTGGTTACATTTTTACACTCTCAGAGTTACAGACCTGTAAGGGTCCATTTGGGTCCATGTGTTACACTCTCAGAGTTACAGACCTATAATGGGTCCATTTGGAACCCCCTCAAGGAACCATGAGGGTCCCTGGATCACACCTTTCAGAGCCACTGCTTTAAATAAATACATAACTAATATAGAGCATATTTGATGCATTTATTGTTAGGCTCTAGATTCTTTTGACATCTCAATTTAACACAACCGCCCACGCACGGCACATGCACGACGTGCACGACGTGCACGCGCATGTGCACATCCACATCCACATGCACGCGCGCATGTGTCCTCTTTTTGGTAATTCAGAATATGGTATGCCTACACAGTTAAAATAATGCAAACACGCAAATCGCACGAACAACTGCGTCGACACCTGGCGTGGAACAAACGGGACCAACCGAGGCGCATATATGGATAAGAACAACAACACTACACGCGCGCGCGCACGCGCTGCAACACAAAACAGCTGCATAAAACGCGTGTCACTGTGGACTTCTGTATCTGTGGACTTCTGTATCGCAACGCGGGGCAACGCAACTCTGGGATGAGCGGGCCGAAGGCCCGCGAAATTCTAGTAAGATACAATGGTGAGTACCATAGCTATCACCTGTAATAAATCGAATAGGTGAGTGATAAACAGAGTCTAGGGATTTAAGAGTGGATGCTTATCTAACCCTGGAGAAGACTGGATCATCACCTAGATCTATTCTGGATATAGTGTATGGAGCCGGCCAGCAACTCTACATCTGACCTCAAACCTCAAACCCTTAGTTCTCCATATATGGAGCTGACCTGTTCTGACATTCCATACAGTATGTTGATTCTTCCCCACACGTCCTTCCTGTTCTGACATTCCATGTGTTGATCTGACCTCATCAAACCCTGTACACTCAAGACACGCTCCAGTACAGAATTAATTCCATATGTTGATCTGACCCCCCCCATGCCAAAGCGCCAGCGCTCGCCCAGCAGTCTGCTGTCACCCAGGCGGATACGTGCACGCTTCTTGCCCTCAGGGCGTCATACTGGTAGATAAATACTTTTGTACTTAAAAATGTAAGTGTACAGTACTTCTCCCGCCACTGAGTTCTTCCCAGTCACTGTTTATTGTACCATGAGAGAAACGCAGAGTGGAACTCACTGAATATGTTAAAGAAGTGGAACGCATCAGTGTCTCTACAACATTATTCTCAGATGTGTACTGTACCGTTACAATTACAGCTGCTGTCCGGAAGTCATCCTGATGAATAAAACGGTATGTTAAACTAACCAGCAGATCAAACCTTTGTCTTAAAACCCATTAAGACCTGAGGCACAAAATGTGTGACTCTTTTTGATACAGAGACAGCCATGGCGGCAAACCTGTTGTCTCAGCTCGCTGTTTTCTGCAAGACATTACTCTATAAGCCATGATCTCCAAAACTGGTGGGTCAAACTGAACAACCAATATGTCAATTTGAAGCTATGATTCCCTGCTTTCATATGACATGAAAAAAAATAAAAAAAAATGACTTGGTTAGAATGGGTCAGAAACTGTCACATTATGTTCTCAAACCTTTTCGTGTCAAAAAGACCCCCAAAGATATGTGTATGTGGCCCACGGACCCCCGTCTCAAAATATTTTGTTCCGGGGACCCCCAGAAGCAAAGATTTGAGTTAAACTGGTATCGGATCGGTACTCGATATCGACCGATAAGTTATCGGTATCGGGGGAGATTTTCTTTTTATTTGTACATCTCTAAAGAACCACTGCTCTCGGAGCACGCCATCCGTTTGTGGTTCTTCTCTCGGTCGTGACAAACACTATACCACACAGATGGCGCGGGAGAATCCTCCAATCAGGCAGATGGAAGTCATTGTCAAGGTCTTGTGTGCTGTAGGTGGTAAATTAGCATTTACATATTTGATGCTTTGTCAAAATTAATTCAACAAGCTATTTTGCGACAGATGTCAAATTTGGAATGTTAATACGAACCGCATGCAAGGCCTCATAATTCAGTTTATTCTTTTTCCCCTGCCCTTGAGTTTGACATGTTCAAAGGTGGATGTATGTACAGTATACTGTACATTATGTGCACATGTGCGTGTGCGTGCGTGCGTGCGTGCATGCGTGCGTGCGTGCGTGCGTGCGTGCGTGCTTGCTGCACGCCACGCCCGTAATTCCAAGCACACTCGCATATAGTAGTGTAGTATGTCGGAGGCAAATATTGTACTTTTACTCCACTATTTATTTTAATTACTTTGTAGATTTTGATTATTATTGACAATTAAAACATCAGTGTTGGGCAGTAACGAGTTACTGTAATATTATTTATTTTCCCAGTAACGAGTAGTATAACAAATTATTCTGCCAAAATTGTATTATTATACCTACCTAAAATAGAACAGAGCTACAAGCTATCAACAGGTAAAAACAGAGATGTGTTGTAGCTTGTAGATCTGTTCTTTTTAGCCTGTGCACAGTTATGACGTAGCGTACATGCGGCCTCTGATGCGATCCGTCACTCCAAACAACAGACAGAAAGATCACAGAGTGGCGGAACATGACAGAGAAATGTGTCGGTATTATTTTGCATTATTGTTTGTCAAAGATGTCAAGTATTAATTTCCGCTGTAAAATTCGCATGCGAAAAATACAACGTCTATTAAACTTGTTGAAGCATCTGTTTGAAGACACACAAGAAACACGGAGCCCCCCCCACGCAGGCAAAACAGAGAATGGATTTCATTAGAGATACCGCCGGCACATTAAATGGAGACGATTTGAAGAATTGGCTCGTCGCTGGGTGTATTGTAGAGGAGAGGTTAACCCTTATGCACAGTTGACTCTGCCTCATTTAGATCCATCATAGTCCATCAAAATACCTTTGAGGTCCAATGTCAGGCTGAGAACTCATCGGCAAATAAAGGAAAAACAGCACCCTTTTTTCCTTGAACTTTGACGTAAGTCAACAGTCTCAAAAATGTCAGAGACTGCTTTATTTTATTGTTTGTTATTTATGTATACAATAATACAATATACTGTATACTGTTTTAAGATTCTGCAGCCAGTGTGTGTAGTTCAGATTGTTGGAATATGCAGCTGAAAAAGACGATGAGAGACTGTTGACTATTTTGTTTAATATCCTGCAATTATTCAGTTTGGCTGATTGAAGACTTCTTATTCCAATGAATTGGATTCAGTTCTAAAAGGAGCTGGCTAAACAGATTGTGTTCTTTTACGGGTGGAAAGGGCCTGAAAAGTAATATAAAGTAATGTAACTATATTACTCTTGATTACAAGTAATAAGTAATATAATATTTTTACTTTTTCTAAGGAGTAATAAGTAACATATTACTCTCCCAAGTAATATTGCCCAAGACTGCAAAACATACATTTACCACTTCAGTCATTTCGACCATTTGAAAATAGCAGATCTACAAGGTCAGTTGATGGCATCAACGCATTGTGAGCTTGTAGATCTGCTATTTTCCTGCGACTTGAAAAGGTGTGAAATGGGATATTTCTGCATAATGAGTACTTTCTACTTTTGGTCATTTAAGTACATTTTAATGTATACTTTGAATAGAGAGTATGCGCGTGACATCATCATCAAACCAGGAAGTTATGCAGGAACGCCTACTGAGTGGCAAAAAACTACTTTCTGGCCTTGACAGCCCATACATCCACACAGAAAAGTCATATCTGATTGCATTAAACAACATTAAACAATGTTAAACTCACTTTGCATGTTGCTTTGCCACTCGATTTGCCACTCGATGTGCCATTCACTTTAAGCATGCGCATACTCTCTATTCTGGACCTTTACTTATTATAACAGAGTATTTCTATATTGTAGTATTGATAGCCTAGATACTTTTACTTAATTAATAATTGAGTACTTTTTCCACCACTGGTCACAATGCGACGCGCTGTGATCTTGTATATCAGCTCATTTCACCATATGTTCTTCCTATACCCAGAACAGGGACACTGTGTGGCTATAACAACTCTGGAAGTGCTCTGGGAGCGTGCTGGGAACACCGTGTTTTATTCCTGGATCTCCATTATCCCTCCATCCCCACCTACAAAGAACAAAGGCAAGGTGCGTTCTAAAAACTTTACGAGAGTCCATCTTGAATCTTTACAGCTGGATTAAAAGAAAAGAAAAGAAAAAAGGGACTAACCGCATTTCTGCCTCTGCTTTCACTCCAGTTTATCTCTGCTCAACTTTATAGAGGAGAAGAGTTGAATATTAACAGAGGAAAATCTCCTTTTACCTCTCCCGAGTCCTGTCTACTCTCTCCCCATGAAACCGCTCAGTATATTCACTGAAGTACTGTACTTTTTCAGGTACTTTAAGTGTTTTCCCCTTTCAATATGTAGGCTATGTTGGCTATTCAAAAATATCACACGTACAAGCTAAATCTTTGAAAAATATCGATTTCTCGTTAGTTAGTTATTTTTTAAATATATATATTTTGTACATAAATCTTCTCTTCCGGAGGTCCATCCCTGGCACAAAAACTTGGGGATTGGGGTCTGCATACACATTTGGGGGTCCTTGACATTAAAAGGTTTGAGAACAACTGCACCATATCTCAGAGGCAGATATTGTACTTCTTACTACAGTTAATATCTTAACTTTAGTTAGGAGTTACTTTATAAATTGCACCACAGTTTCTCTCTCTCTCTCTCCCTCTCTCTCTCTCTCCCCCCCCCCCCCCCCCCATTTCACACTCCTGTCTTGAAGTTTTACATTGACAGTGGGGAAAAGGAGGAAGACACAGAAGTGACTTAGCAGGCAACGATGCTAAGAAGTGTGTCGAGTGCGTTGCTGCTTCTTCTTCTTGCCGTAAAGGAACTCGGCGTACATCAGAAGGACGGAACATCTGCTGGGCAGTTTACACAGCACTTTCACAATCTGGCTTGAAGCTCAGGCGCGAACCGAATGGCCATTCCGTGATGCTTTTGTGATTTTCTTCCACTTGCAAAATGAAGAGTTCATTTTCCAATACACACAAAATCAGTATTTCCAGAAGTTCATCATGTGGGTTTTGTTTTTGCTTTTAAAGGCAGACTGTACATTTGTACAAAAAAATCTTGCCAATCAATGACTTCATTACTTGTCGAGTTTCCACAGCTCAAGAATGCTTAATTTAATAGTGAAGGAGTACAATGAAATAATATTTCATTGTACTCCTTCACTATTAAATTTCAAATAATAATTGGCTTCGATAAAACCTCCAAAAGTTCTTTCAGACGGGGCCAAACAAAATGTCTAAGGTTGAACTGTGTGTCATAGAAACACTATTCCCCCTGCAGCTTCCTTAGGTCCTAATGGCAGTACCCACGACGTATGGTTATAGAAACACTATTCCCCCTGCAGCTTCCTTAGGTCCTAATGGCAGTACCCACGACGTATGGTTATAGAAACACTATTCCCCCTGCAGCTTCCTTAGGTCCTAATGGCAGTACCCATGACGTATGGTTATAGAAACACTATTCCCCCTGCAGCTTCCTTAGGTCCTAATGGCAGTACCCACGACGTATGGTTATAGAAACACTATTCCCCCTGCAGCTTCCTTAGGTCCTAATGGCAGTACCCATGACGTATGGTTATAGAAACACTATTCCCCCTGCAGCTTCCTTAGGTCCTAATGGCAGTACCCACGACGTATGGTTATAGAAACACTATTCCCCCTGCAGCTTCCTTAGGTCCTAATGGCAGTACCCACAACGTATGGTTATAGAAACACTATTCCCCCTGCAGCTTCCTTAGGTCCTAATGGCAGTACCCATGACGTATGGTTAATTAATTTAGTCTGTCGCATAATGTACGGTGCCGCGTGCTGAAAATTGCCGATTTACAAGGCCACAAAACATTGCTGATGCAACGAACTGTGGACTTTGGCTCGCAACACCGCCGTACCACAGCCATGGTTAGGCAACCTAGCCTGGTGGAGATATTTGCTTCATTCATGGAGCGCCCCATTCCAGTTTTTTTGAATTTGTAGAAGGTACAACACACACACACACACACACACACACACACACACACACACACACACACACACACACACACACACACACACACACACACACACACACACACACACACACACACACACACACACACACACACACACAGTGCCGCTATGTGGGTCTTAAGTGTGCATAACATGGCAGCCATTATCCTATTAGCAGCAGCCACGGCCTGAGGGCAAGAAAGAGGAGACAGAAAGGGGGCGGGGGGGGGGGGGGGGGGGGGATGGGTTCAGGGACCAAACTGGCAAAAGAAGAAAGACAGTATAGGATGGCAGGACGGAAGTATGAAGCAGGCAGCCAATTGGGAACGAGGTATAGGCAAGAGACCTCCATGGTACTGTAACTACTAACTACAGTCCACAATCCACATGACTTTTTTGGGGTTATCCTTTTTAGCTCAAGTGTACGACTGTTCTCATACTGTGTGAATTTCTGTATAATAAGCAATTCAATCAATCAATCAAGACGAACGGGAGGCAAGAAAAAGGCAGGAAAATCAGTTACAGATAAAGAGTAAGACTAAGAGAAGTACTATGAGGTACATCACAAAATGGCACCATCAATGATGAACAAAAAGTATCCGACAGTACACAGCCTATATAAATATTCTACACTATGCACAAGGAGAGTATACGTCCTATACAAATAGCCTGCACTATGCAGGAGTAGAGTATACACCTTTTACATATATCTTGGACTATGCAGGACAGAAAAAACACGGTCCCAGTACCCAGAGTAACGACAATTTGTGCGTTTACTAATAATATAGGCCTACACCCTGTACAACAGAGCTTTGGACTTGAGAGTATAGTACTTGGACGCAACTTGGAATTCAACGCCAATGACCCGAGATTTGACTTGACTACTTGAGCCCCTTTCTTGACTTTAGACGTCTTTTTTGGGACTCAAAACTAAACGTTTGTTTGACTTGACTGTCTTGACTTGGACTTGACTCAGGACTCAAGAACAATGACTTGAGACTTACTTACTTGTACTTGCAAAACTGTGACTTCGTCCCACCTCAGTTGTACTATTGCCTTTCACAGTGTCATTACAGAATCCCAGCCATGTCCAAGGCGGGGACGGAGAACAATTTACAATTACAATTTAGGCATTTAGCAGACGCTCTTAATCCAGAGCGACTTACAATAGGCAAGAACAAAAAGCATGGGAATACATCACATATGTAAAAATGCATTTATCGCGAAACATGCGTAAGCTAAGAACGTGACTAGAACATATCTATATAATGACACTATACATATAAACTATAACTAGAACATATTGATTGATTGATTGAAGAATTTATTAACAGTTTGCAGAATTACAGTACATTTCAAGCACAAACTCAATACAAAGGCTGTTAACTGTGAGTGGACGACCCAATTAAGCATTACACTTGTTTCCAACAGGGTCCACCATGTTCAAATCATCAAAACATTTAGAGACGTACAAATAGACACTTCTATAGACAGAACAGGAATTCATCAAAAAGGAGGTAAAAAGGGAAAAGAAATATATACAGTGAGGGGAAAGAAGGGGGGGGGCGGGGGGGGGATTCAGATTTTACGGGGGCCAGTTTCGAATTGCAGCCATCCGTAGGTGCCCTTTGAGAGCGGTTTTGAAGGAGTCAAGGGATTCGCATGTCTTAATGACAGTTGGTAGGGCGTTCCACATTTTGGTGGCATAGGAGCGAAAAGAATTTAGTCCCTTGTTTGTGCCGAATCTGGGTTGTACATGGTTCGTTGCACTCCCTCTGGTGTTGTGGGTGTGGACTTCGTTAACATTAAGGAAGTATCTAGACAGGTACATGGGTATCTTGGTGGTGTATCGAATCTTGTGGACCAGACCCATTGCAAGATGCTGTACTCTGTCGTCGACCCTAAGCCATTCCAGCCTGTCGAAGTGGGCAGGGGTGAGGTGGGTTCGGGGGGCTAGATCAAGTAGGAGCCTGACCAGTTTGTTTTGGGAAGTCTGGAGCCTGGTTTTAAGGGCCTTTGAGGTGCTGTGGTACCAGGAGGTGCATGCATAGTCAAAGAAACCCTGTACAAGGGCTCCTGTTAAGGTCTTCAAGGTGTTTTTGTTGACCAGTGAGGAGATCCTGTAGAGGAATCTTGTTCTATGGTTGACTTTTTTGATTACGTTGGTGGCCATTTTATCACCGGAAAGATTAGCCTCCAGGATGGAACCTAGGTAGGTAATTTCATCTTTACGTGTGATAACATTGTCACCCACTTTAACCAAGAAGCCATTTGCCTTGCTGAGATTACTAATAGAGCCAAAGAGAATGGATTCAGTTTTTCCCAGGTGTAAAGATAGTTTGTTATCAGCGAGCCAGGTGCAGATTCTACCGAGTTCAGAGCTGAGGGCATTTTCAACCTGCAGTTTGTCCTTGTCCGAGACCAGCAGTGCTGAGTCATCTGCGAACAGGAACAAGTTGCAGTCACAGGCTGAAGTCATGTCGTTTACATATATTAGGAACAGTAGAGGCCCTAGTATGCTTCCTTGTGGAACGCCACAGCTCACTGGGAGGGGGGGGGACAGTGTTCCGTTCACTTCCACCATCTGTTCTCTCCCCTCCAGGTAGGATTGCATCCAGCTCACTGATGTGCTATCGAAACCAATTGCTTTTAGCTTGTTAACCAGTATGGAGTGGTTCACGGTGTCAAAAGCCTTTTGGAGGTCCAGCATGACCATGCCGCAGTATTTGCCAGCGTCCACCTCTTGTTTGATGTGGTCGCTCAAATAGAGAAGACATGTGTCAGTGGAGTGGGATGTTCTGAAGCCAGATTGGAACTCGTACAATAATTTATTAGTGGCAAGATACTTTTCAACCTGTTCATAGACTATTTTTTCCATCACTTTCGAGATGGAACTAAGAATAGAAATAGGGCGGTAGTTGCCGGGGTCTAATTTACTCCCTTTCTTGTGCAAGGGGGTTACTTTGGCCAGTTTGAAATCTTGGGGGACCTGTCCCTGTTTGATGGAGAGGTTTACTATGTGGGTGATGATTGGAGCTATAGAGATGGCTGAGTCTCTGAGAAATTTGGAGGGAATGTTGTCATGGCCTGTGGCCTTGTGGGGTTGGAGGGCACTCAGTTTCTTAATTACCTCATCAGTTGTTACCATAACTAGTTTAAAATCGTCTTTACAAACACCTAGGTTTTTGTAGAAGGTTGTAATGTGCTCTACACCAAAGAGCCCAGAGTGGGAGGGCAGTTTGTTAACCAGAGTTGTTGCTATGTTTGTAAAGAAGATATTGAAGTAGTTGGCCACATCAAGGTTGTCATTGATGAGTGTTGTCAGATTTGATGTTTATGTTCGAAAATCTGGTTTTTAGTTTCTGACCATAGCTTAGTTGATTGTTTAGTAGCTTCCAGAGCTCATGAGGATTGTTTTTGTTTTCCTGAGCTTTATCATTAATGAAGTTACTTTTAGCTGATTTGGTCATGGCAGTTACACTGTTTCGTAGTTTGATTCGTTGTGTATTTAGGTTGTTCAAACGAGCTTGGCGAACACTGTCGAAGCGCTTGGCTAGCTTTGACTTGCATTTTAGAACTTCAGAGCATTTTTTGTCTCTGGCTTTCATTGCAGCCAGTATGTCCGAATTCATCCATGGTTCCGAGCGGGTTTTGCCCCTGGTGGTTCTCAAAGGAGCCATGTAGTTCAGTACTGATGTAAATTTGGTTTTGAAGCCAAGCCAAGCTTCTTCGACAAGTGTGCTTTTAAGCTCATCGGACCAATCCAGACTCTCCAATACTTGGTTAAAGACCTCACTAGAGTAGGTTTTGAGGTCCCTTGATATGACTGTTTTGTGGCAGCCGGTCTTAAGTTTTTGTATTTTGCGGGTACAGAATATCATAAAATGATCACTAAGCCCACATACAATAACCCCTTTCTTGGAGATTCTGGATTTGTCCGAGGACAGAATGAGATCAATGACAGTTTGAGTAGAATCACACACTCTAGTGGGTTGGGTAATTAGCTGACTGACACTATGTAGATCACAGAACTTACTGAATGACTTAAACACAGGTGCTTCCTTACGTTGCATGTCTGTATTGTAGTCGCCAATCAGGATTTTCTCTACACATTCCTCCTCAGCTAAGCACCCCTCAAGTATATCATAGAACCCATGTTGGTCAGGCGGTCTGTAGACGGTGCCCACTAATACTGATTTAGCCTTTTTGAAAATTAATTCAACCCACACAGTTTCAATTTCATCATGCTGTAAGTCAGTACGAGTAACATATTCAGTGTCTTTGTGAATATACATACACACGCCACCACCATGCCTGTTTCTATATAATGACACTATACATATAAACTACACATATATGCTATACTATGCTGTACATATATACTATGAAGTGCTATGACTACATACAATGCACTTATTGTGCTGTCTACATGACATGGTATAAGTCTGTTTCAAATGCTATATAAGTCTAAGAAGTGCTGTCTAAGGGGGGTAGGGTAAGTGCTATGGGCCATGATGGAGTCTGAAAAGGTGGGTTTTCAGACTACGGCGGAAGATCGGGAGTGATGCTGCAGTTCTGATTGCAACGGGAAGTGCATTCCACAGTTTTGGGGCCAGAAGGGAGAAGAGTTTGGGACGTGTGGAGCGTTGTCCCGGCGTTTTTAGTGAGGGTACTTCCAGCTTCCCTGCGTTGGCTGATCTGAGTGCGCGGGAGGGTTTGTAGGGTTCAATCATGCTGGCAAGATATGGGGGAGCCATACCTTTGGTTGCTTTAAATGCCAACATCAGAGTTTTGTATTCTGTGCGGGCAGCGACCGGGAGCCAGTGCAGGGAGCGGAGCAGGGGGGAGACATGTGAGAATTTTGGCTGGTTGAAGACCAAGCGAGCTGCGGCATTTTGGATCAGTTGGAGAGGCTTCAGTGCACATGCCGGTAGGCCAGTAAGGAGAGAGTTACAATAGTCAAGTTTTGACAGGACTGTTGTCTGGATTAGGAGCTGGGATGATTCCTGGGTGAGGAACGGTCTAATTCGTCGTATGTTATAGAGTGTGAACCTACAGGATCGAGTGACAGCTGTGATGTGAGTTTTGAACGAGAGCTGACTGTCCAGGACAACACCAAGGTTCCTGGCTGTTGGGACAGACGTTACCAGGGCGTTGTCTACGGAAATAGTTAGCTCCCGCATCGGGCAGGACTTAGCTGGGAAGAAGAGAAGCTCAGTCTTGTCTGGGTTCAGCTTGAGGTGGTTGGAGGACATCCACTGTGAGATGTCAGCCAGGCAAGCAGTGATGCGCTCTTCCACCTGGGTGGCAGAGGGGGGGGAAGGATAGAAACAGTTGTGTGTCATCGGCATAACAGTGATAGGATATATTGTGAGCAGAGATGATAGTGCCAAGGGATTTAGTGTACAGTGAGAAAAGGAGGGGACCAAGTACAGATCCCTGTGGGACCCCCGTTTGGAGGGTTCGGGGGGATGATAACAGACCTTTCCAGGAGACCTGGTAGGTCCGGTCGGTGAGGTAAGAGGAGAACCACTTTAGTGCCGTCCCGCCGATGCCTAGATCCGCTAGGGTGTCTAGGAGCAGCTGGTGGTTCACTGTGTCAAATGCTGCTGATAGGTCTAGGAGAATCAGGACTGCAGAGTGGGAAGCAGCCTGGGCAGCATGTAGTGCTTCTGTGACTGCCAGCAGGGCAGTTTCTGTGGAGTGGGCCTTTTTGAATCCGGACTGGTTGGGATCTAGCAGGTTGTTATGTGAGAGATGGAGAGAGAGCTGGTTGGAGACAACACGTTCAATGCTTTTTGATAGAAATGAAAGGAGTGATACCGGTCTGTAGTTCTTGACATCTGAGGGGTCAAGGGTTGGTTTCTTGAGGAGTGGTGTTACTCTGGCTGACTTGAGGGCAGATGGGACGCAGCCTGAGGTTACTGAGGTGTTGATGATGGAGGTGATGAAGGGGAGCAGATCAGGTGCGATGGTCTGGAAGATTGGAGACGGGACAGGGTCGAGAGGACAGGTGGTAGGTCTAGTGGAAGTCACTAGTTGTAGGACCTCGTCTGGGGAAAGAGGAGAGAAGGAGGACATGCATGGTGTGTTGGGGGAGAGAGGGAATCAGAAGCAAGGGAACGCAGGCAGGTACTCACCAAAAATGAGTTAGTCCGCCCATATCCAACCTGTGCAGTGGGCCGTGAGGATGTGGGATGTGTTGATTTGTTCATTTGACTGGACGTTCTGCAACAAGACAGTTACACACAAACGATGTATTAGGAGTAGGACACGTTTCTGTCGAGCCTGCATCATCATTCACAATACAGAATGTACTGGCTTCCTTGTTGACTGACAGCTATACTGTGACTTGATATAAACAGCAGCATAATACATACAGCATAATACATACAGAACAACATCACAAACATACATTTGTTTTAAACCATATAACAAAAGTACATGACACCAAATTTGGGTTGGGATTACTGCATGAATAACAGCATAAAGTCAGACTTCAGCAGCTTGGGGCCTCTGCAGTCACCATGTTAGCTTTAGCTGCTAAACTCAGCTGCTAGGCTAAACTGCTATAGCAGGACATTATTACTACACCAAACATATGGCCAACTTTTTCACCATCAAATACCCCCTGCTCTGGTTATATAGGCTACTAACTTCATGTGCCTAGGTTAACCCACTTTATAACGTCTCACCTGCAACAAGACAATTAAACACAAGCAAAACTATATTTCTGTCCAGCCTGCATCATCTCACATTACAGGATCAGGATGTATGGCTTCCTAGTTGACTGACAGAATCCTGTTGCACTTACTGGACTGTAATGCCCCCTTGTGGCGCAGTGGAGCTATAGCTCTGCATGTCTTTGGCACACAAGGAACAGTGACTATTTTAGTAGAAAAGAAAGACATTACATGATAAAACCATATGAGAAAATGAAACACACTTATACATTAACTTTTGACTATTTGACTTATAATCCCACACTGTGCTATGAACTTGAGTAGGAATTAATAATGAAATAAACAGCAACAAAATAGGCGGTGGCTCAGGCTCCGCTTATCCATAACATGGGGCCCCGAATACCGGTTGTGAAGTTGCCCGAACGGACAAGGCTCCAAGAACAGTCAGAAATGCAGTTTAAGGGTTTTTATTTTCCCCAAACTCCTCCATCAAACTCCAGTACAGATTTGACAGTGCAAAAGGCATAGCAATAATAATACTGGGCAAAAAAAAAAGAAATTACAAAATGAAATAAACACTTGAGCAAACACACTAATGAACAAAACCCAACTGGATATGAAGTCTCTTCATAGCCTGATTGTCAGACTCTGAGAGCCTCCAGCTCTTGAGTGCGCTCAGTCGAGTGGGTGGGGTCTATGGGGCTGGAAACCAGGCTAGTCTCTTCAGGCTCACACAAGGCCCTGTACTGCCTGTCGCTCTCCCTCAGGGATGTTATCTGTGTTCTTGCTCACATCTAACTAAATAGTAGGTCCCTGCAGCCTCCCTTAAATAGGAGTGGATCCTACCACAGGACACATAATCAATTAGCAACATTTCTTCTCAATAAATACTTTCAATATAAATACTTCCATAAATAACCCCTTGCATAACATTCCTAAAGATATGTTACAATTAAAAAAATATAAATCAGCATAAAAACTCAATGACAAATAATTACTCAAAGCATAAGAAACACCCCTCTCCTGCATAGCACTTGGCCCCTTCCTAATCAAGGGAAGTGCCACCAGCAGTGCAGGATAGACAATTAACAAACAATCAGTGAACATTTAAATTCCAACACACAAGTTTAAAACAACAGTCCTTGCAGGTTATTAGAGAGCAGTTTGATGTGTATTTGTATAGGGCACGGGTTGCCCCGTGACACCGGTAATTGGCAAAACTCGTAAGATGTTAATGAGCATTAATATGTAAAGATTTGTGCAAACACAGATGTTATAGTACTTTCTCCTTAACCACTTAAAACCCCAGCATCCGCATTGTGCAGAAAGCTTTCTCAGAAAATAGCAGATCGACAACCGCAAGCTTCTCCATGAGCTACAGAAAATAGTATAGAACCCTAAGGGACTCCGGTAAACCATAGGCCTATAGGGTTTAAGTGGTTAAGATATGTTAATGATAATATGATATATTAAAAGATTTGTGTAAAGAAAATGTCACTATTTTATCTTTAAAACCTTGAAAAAAATTGTTTTTGTTGTGATACCGCCGGCGCCGGTAAATAGGGATTTAGACTTTAGAGTATAAATTACACAACTCTACGTTAGTTCCATTGATCCAAGCTGGATCACAATGGGGTTGATTGAGTGGCGTATGCAGGAATTAGTTATTACCTTGGCCTGGGAAAATCTGCCTGGGCACACATGCGCAACATTTTGGCATTAATTAATTAATACTAATTTTTAATTAATTAATACTAATTTTTACCTTCAATTTCCTAGAAATATTAAGTCAGTTGTCTTAGAGATTGACAGGTGTAATGGCTGCTACAAGACACTTCATCCCATCACATTCCCAAATGTAAACATCACACCTTCGTCTTCAATGTTTGTGTTCACACAAACATTCAAAGCTGGCCATCCATTGTCAATGGCATTCAATGTTTGTGTTAACACTGTTTGTTTACACAAACCCTCAGCTGGACATAGGAGCGCTCCTCAACAACCATAAAACAACAACATCCACACATAGGCAGGCTACTAGTGTTGAAGTATAAGTAGCAGTGAAGACTGCAGAGTGTAACAACAGCTAGTTTCTTTCAACTCACTTCCAAATTACAAATTAGCAAGCACCCCATAGCATAGCAGCAGACAACATGGGCACAATCAATGAAAATCCATTCAGCAAAACATTTCAATTCAATTATGACCTTTGATGTCTTCAATCATGTAGTAATCCATAGTCAAGGGCGGACACTGTTGTGGAGTTGCCCAGTAAAGCTGAAGTCCTCAGGATACAACTGTTGTACAGTATAGGCTAGCTCCTCCAGGGACTGCTGACTTCCTTTCTTTCCAAAAACTTTGCAATAGACGTTTGACATTGTGAGGCATAACATTTAGGATACTCTCAGAGAGGCTTCTCATTCATATTTAATCTTAAACAAAGACATGTTTCTGGTGTGAAGAAAAACAAATCTGCCGAATTCTAGAAACAAGCACATGATGACAGGCATCAGGCAGGCATGACCAATCAATCTATGCAGGTACAGATGGACAAACTAGGCAGTGCCAGTGGCTATGGAGTAGGCCTATAGGAAAAGCTGAATCATAATACACCCACTGCCATATTTTGCTAAATTGAATGCAGTGATTGCATTCACATTATGTTATGCAAAGACGCTACTGTCATCATATGATATTAAAAAAGGTGGGCCTAGGCCCAGGTAGGACCACCCGTGGATACGCCCCCTCCATCGGTGGCTGTATTACGTGGTCAGTTGGGTGGGTCGTGAATGCTTCCAAGACTTTCAAGTGGGCCCTGATACAGAAAGGTTTGGAAACCACTGTCCTGTTATAAAAGTCAAGTTCCGAACATAACTACACAGCAGATACCCATGAATGCAGTGAAAGATTGCAATGACTTATAATTATGGATGTTCATAATACTACGCAGTGAAAATTAAAAAGTCCATCCATCCATCCATCTTCAACCGCTTATCCGTAGTCGGGTCACGGGGGCAACAGCTCCACCAGAGAGCTCCAGACTTCCCTTCAGGGCAACATTAGTGACTTCCTCCTGGGGGACCCCCGAGACGTTCCAAAGCCAGTGAGTCGATGTGTTTCCTCATGCGCCTTGGTCTGCCCCGGGGTCGTGCCTCGAGGACCTCCCTAGGGAGATGCCCGAGAGGCATCCTAACCAGATGCCCGAACCACCTAAGCTGGCTCCTTTCCAGGCAAAGAAGCAGCGACTCTACTCTGAGTCTCTCTCGTGTGACTGAACTTCTCACCCTATCTCTAAGGGAGATGCCAGCCACCCATTAAAAAGTGTTAATTCAAATGGACCGTTAGGCTCTAGCCTCTCCAATGCATGCATGGCATAACTGAATTATGTCATGTGGCAGTCTAAGGACTTGTTTGTTAACTTTGTTAACTTTGTTAACTTTGTTAACTTTGTTTAGAGCCGAATTATAAATTCACCGTCGCCAGCCAAGTCTATGGACTTTAATGTTTGTTTAGGGCATGTAACGACGTAAGATGTCATCACTGATATGAATACATCTTTTATTTCATTTTTCATGGATATGAGAACACCAACCTAAACCTTCACAAAAATGTGATTTAAAAAATATATATATACAAAGAGTTAAACCAGAACTTGGGATTTTCTTCTGTGTACAGTATGAGGCATGTGTCGGAAAAGCTTTTGAACTTTCTCGTCTGTTTGTGACTTTCACAAACGTATTCCACGATGCAGATATAGGCGAGGGCCCCTGCGCTCCTCCCAAGCCATTCTCCCCTTTGAACTGCTCCAATAATGGACCTCCTCTGAGCGCTTCATTATAGCATGCTAATTTCCATTATGATTGATTAAACCTATAGCCGCTCCTCTCCTCTGTCCCCCCCCCCTCTGTGTCCTCTGGGGGGGGGTTGGTGGGGGTGTCCCTTAAGCAGATCCTGTCCTCTCAATCTGTGTGTGTGTGTGTGTGTGTGTGTGTGTGTGTGTGTGTGTGTGTGTGTGTGTGTGTGTGTGTGTGTGTGTGTGTGTGTGTGTGTGTGTGTGTGTGTGTGTGTGTCTCTCTCTCTCCTCAACCTCCATCCCTCACTCCCTCTCCTCAGGGCTGTATTCAGCCTGGCTGTCCGGGGCTTCCTTTCACAGGGCCTTCCATTGAGGCCGAGGGAAAAAGGCCCGGCAGCAGCAGCTGGCCCAGATCTTTTCTCCTGGGCAGGTATAGAGGGGCTTGGGAGCTCTCTGCATGAGCGAGCCCCCAGTCCTTCAGACCCCTATTCAGCATTCGCCACTGCCTCCCCTCCCCTATTCAACCCGGGCTTCTATACTCTGTGAGGAGAAAAGAAGAGAAAGCAGAGGGGAAAAAGGAGGGATCGCCCTTTTCTCTCTTTGTAGTCCATAGTGGCTATACAAGCGCTCCCTAAGCCTCCACTAATGAGTGAGCTTCAATAGTGTGGAAGGCAGAGAGAGAGAGAGGGAGAGAGGGAGAGAGGGAGAGACAGAAAGAAAGACAGAGAGAGGCATGGATTTGAATGAATGAAAGTTTTGATTAATTTGCGTTCGTTCTCTTCAGCAAAAGAATGTTTTTAGGCCTTCGTACAATGAGCTAGGTTGCTTCATTTTCTCGTTTTGTATATGTGGAATTGTGCGTGGGGTATAGGCTGCGGCCTGTGTTATTGAATGTTTTAGAGACGTTTTGTGCACAGTACAATCACAGTCTGCAAAATAAACCAACAAGAGGATTGCCGTGGAACACCTCTAATTTAGCTATATAATTACCAAATTGCTGTAATTTATGTGGTCGAGTTGAATAAAAAAGGCAATTTGTGCAGTAGTTTTGGAATTGCTTGGTTAAACCTGTTTCTTTTATCCTGTACCCTTGAATAAAGTGGAACGAATGCACACACGTGCGTGAGTAAGCACGAACAATCGCACGTACGAACGTGCGCACACACACACACACACACACACGTACGCACACACACACACCCACACACACACACGTATTTACGCACGAACCACAGCATCAGTTAACGTAGCATATAATTGCCGTGTCTCCACTGTAACTGTATAATGAACACTTAAGATAATGTAATGATCTCGAATGAACTGCTCGTAAACATATACAACACACACCCAGGGAGCTGGCCATATGGTTCGCTGTGCAGTAAATGGCGGATCCAGTTACTTCAAATAAATTGAATTTTCCACCTCTGGCCCGTGGAGCCACTAACTGTGTTTGAAGGCCTAATTGAATTTAGACCGAGGGGTCATTCTGATTTAGCTGGCTAATTAAACCACTGAGCGGATGCCCAAACACTGGGCCCATGTGTCTAACCAACCATGAAAGTGTAGCAGGTTGAATACAAGCCTGTTTATTTTCACTTTCCATGGGTCTATATAGGTACTAATAGTGTCACGTCAAAAACAATACACTCCACGTTTAGATGCCACCATGACAACGTCCTTTCTGATGATAATTCCTGGGATGAAGCACTGCGGCCTTGTCTGGGAAGAGGTGGAATTTGTTTGGGTAATTCTGCAGCAAACAGCAATAATTACATATACACTGTAAAAGCTGCATTTGACCCTTGCATATTAGCAGCCAGAGAGAAAGCAAGAGAGAGAGAGAGAGAGAGAGAGAGAGAAAGAGATCCCTCCTTGGCACCCAGTGCATTCACAATAAAAACACAGAAACAAAGAATGCTGGGGGACAAAAAGCTGCTTGGCTCAAAGAGCCTGAACACTGCACATTCCTCTGCTGGCACCCAACAAAAACCGTTCCAGGCCATCGCTTCTTTTATGAAATATTCTATTGACAAGGCCTATTAAAACAACCGCAGCCAAATAAACAAGAGAGAAAGAGAGAGAAGGATGCCCTTCTCTCTCTCTCCCCACACCCTGTCTGTCAAAGGGGCTGAGTCAACCAAGATATCTATGGTTCAACTTTGCCTGCCTCCGCCGAGCAAGGCGCGGACATGAGCAATGTGGACACAGGTAAACACCTGTTGAAAAGCAATGGAAACCGCCTCAGCGTCCCCCCCCCCTGTTCCAACACAATGCATGCCTTCACTGCAAGGCTGACACTGTGACTTAAGCCTGAGTTATACTCAGTTTCGCACCGGTGTCATGCGGCAAAAATAGCCGATCCACAAGCTCTGCAACGCGTCGTGCTGCAACTCGTTGTACATCTTGTAGATCGGCTATTTTCACATATAAATATAAATCAGGCTTAATGGATGCCGGCATACCAGAGGGGGGAGGGTGGGGGTCAACTGCACACCGAGCCACGCCCACCTAGCTAGCTGTGACTGAGCAGGTCGGGGTGGCAGGAATCTCTCATCGCCCTTCCGTTAACGTGCGCTGAAGACCTATATACCTACCTGACAAGAACTTGGCACGGCTCGCCTAGATTCACTCTCTTCATTAAACAAACCGGGGTGAGAAATGTAAATGTTAGTGCACACTTGTTCGGTATTGTGTGTGTGTGTGTGTGTGTGTGTGTGTGTGTGTGTGTGTGTGTGTGTGTGTGTGTGTGTGTGTGTGTGTGTGTGTGTGTGTGTGTGTGGGGAGGGCGGGAGGAAGGCAAGGCCTCAGTGTTTGGACACCTGTGGAGTATACGCGGCTGTGTTGTACGCCAACGACAACACCACACACACAAAGACAAAAAAAACACCCTCTTGTCCTCATTCAGACTCTTCTTTTAGCCCGCCCTTCCTCCTTTTAACAGGTGTTTAAGCTTGTGACCCGGGTGACATGCCTGTCTGTCCCTCCCTCCCTCCCTTCCTCCCTCCCTTCCCTGAACAGGTTTTTGGTGGACTGGGTCGTTCCTGCATGGACATGGTGAAAAAACGCGTGATGATAAACTGTGCCAAGGAGGCTGCTTATTCGAGCCCACTTGAAAACGCTTTACGTCGTCGATTCTCTTTAAGTACGGGAGGTGTAATTCAGAGTTTTTATTAGCAGTGTGTGTTGGCCAGAAGCCTGTGTGTACATGTGGAGGTTGGCCCGTTGCCCGCCAGGACATTACTCCCTCAGCGGAGGTGCGTGTGTGTGTCGTCCTCTTAATATTTCACCTTTTCTCCATATCGGCCTATATATCGCCGCTGTCGGGTGGAAACCTTGCATCATGTCCCAAAAACAATTACTTTTCAGGAAACGGAGAAAAAAATAACTGGTTTTCCAATGGATACAAAGTAGTTATTATTTCTAGTCACAAGCTCTTGTGACCTTTTTCATTAAATCAATATGTATGTTTTCTCCTGTACGCACGTTTGTCCAGCACCACCTGGGCTAGAGTGGATGTGCATGCCCTATATGTACTGTCCAGTACACACACACTATATGTACTGTACAGTACACAGCACGCACGCACGCACGCACGCACGCACGCACGCACGCACGCACACACGCACGCACACACGCACGCACACATGGTGTTGTGAGCTTGTGGATCTGCTATTCTTGCTGCTTTTCATGACACTTTTGTTTGACGAAGTAGGGTATTCATTCACGAAAAAGTGCGTGCGTGCGTGCGTGCGTGCGTGCGTGCGTGCGTGCGTGCGTGCGTGCGTGCGTGCGTGCGTGCGTGCGTGCGCCCCTGGAATTCAAACTCACCCCACCCCACATAGCATAGAAAGTCAACATCTTGTCAACCACTAGCCTGGTAAAGGGGATTTCCCCTTTAGCCGGGGGAGATAGTATAGGCTTTTGGTCATCAGGCAGAGACTACACGTGCATGTGTGTGCGCGTGTTTGTCCACTTAGCAAGCGTCGGGTCTGTTATTGACAGTCAGAGATGCCCCAAAAAAGTGTCTCTGCTTCCCATTAGCAAGGCATCTTCTCCACGGCTGGCCCAACACCCGTTAACCATCCGGGCCCTGCAGTGTGAGGAGTTGGCCTGCATGCGTTTCACGCCTCCCCTCTTTATTGTTGATGAATGGCTGCAACAGATGGCTTGTTATCTTTGAAGATTCCAGTAAGACGAGCGTGATGAATCGCTCCGAGCCGGCTTCAATTTATAAAAAAGCAGGAGGGGGGGTGGGGGCATATTCTTAACCACTTAAGCAGCACTCATACACCTTGTCATGTGACAAACAAACAAGTGCATTTTCTTTTAAATAGATTGTAATGCTAAATGTAAAAATCTTGAAAGTTCTGTACAAAATGTGAGATCTTTTAAGATTTGATTAAAAATCTAGATACCGGTATAGGCTACACGCTGTCCCTAATGTACATACCATATATTTCTCATAAAATTATTACATTGAGATATTATCAAACATAAATATTAAACATATAAGACACTGACAGTGCATGCTGTCTCAAAAAGGTGCATGTATTAAAAACGTAATTAGAAACGTCACAAAATCTCGAAAGTGTGAGAACTACTGATTTAGAAGGCGTTTGTAGAATCGGCCTCATGAGCGAATGAAGAGGGAAGAGCCCAACGCTGAATCCCCGCCTGCGGTCGGCTCGGGAAATGGGTTGATCCAGTTGGACCAGAAGCAAGGATAAAACATACAGTATGGCCTATAGCAGTAAAGCCGAATGTGCCCAGAGAGGCGGGGAGGGATATCAAAATATCAAAAGCAGAGGTATGGATTCCAGCAAACTGAACCCTGGCTTCGGCGGTCTCACAGTCCCCCCCCCAACGACTCCCACCGTGTTCCGTCACATTAACTGATTGGTCTGTTGATCATCGGTTTAAAAAACAAAACTGGAATAATGTGAGATATTACAAAATCCCTCTCGCACCTTGGAAACCACCCGTTTCTCATATCAGGTGCGATGTCTTCATGTGCTGCACCTTTCAGGCCTTAACTTTAACTGCCTGCACTTTCATCGCATTCCAGCTGCGAATATGGTTGGCGTTAGAAAAAATAAAAAGAAGAAGAAAAAAAGAAGAAGAATCCAAGCAGGAAGAAAAGAAAAAAGAAAGGAGAGGAGGAGAGGAGGGTGCAGGCTCATCTGGTGCAGTCATTATCCCCTTTACTACATGCCCTCATGACAGACCCTCGTCCACTCTTCTCATCAGTCAAAACTTCACACAGCAGCACATGCACCGGGGCCGGACAGGGCCCGTTGTGGTAGCAATAGCTGTTAATGCCTTCCTTACTTTGTGAATTCTTCTTAGGGCACCCTGTTTCTCACAGCGCTCTCGTAAATCATGCAGCCCATGCCCTGGAGGGGCGAGGGGGTGGGGGCGGTGTGAATCCCTTCCAATGGTGCCGCATGTGAAATGTCTCTCAGTGCAAAACGTGAGAGGAGAGAGATTGGACACTTTGCACCGTCTTCCTGTGCCACAGAGTTGTGTCAAATGTTAACTGTCTGTAAAACATCAAAAGAGTGTCACACCATGGCCGATGAATATACCGGTATATATAACACACGGCTAACACCATAACTTTCATCAAGTCTTTTTTATCGTCCATGTCGGTGTCATTTCGCTATTGCTATGCTGTATGTCAACACAGAGGAACAGTTGTGACCTTACGGTATTTATTGCATTATGAAAAACTTGGATGCAAGTGCAGAGAAAACAACGTTATTTTGGCTCCTTTTGGTTCATTTGAGAGCGGAATTGGGAGTGATATATGCTAGCATAAGATCCCTGCAGTCAGGTGGGCTTGTCTATCTAGACCGGCATTCCTCAGCTCTTGGAAGACACATATGATATATATTATCTGACACATTTAGCAGATGTGGATGCATTGCTATTTTTCCACTACATTTAAGAGAGAAATCATTATCATTAAGTTGTGTTAAGGCAGTGGCTAATGATGTGGAAGCATTTGCATTTTTCCATTCCAAAAGCCAAAACTAGTATATTTTTCTCTTTACTGTATCGTTCGCCGACTCTACTGTGGTTTTACAGTAACCGTTATCATCCTACATCACAGAGACAGCTAACCAATATACCCCTACATCAATGTTCCTGCACTTGCCCACATTTCGCATACCAAGCTTGGTGTATTGATCTGCGTTCTAACATGGTGCGTTCTGTTGACCTCTGTGTTGGTCACACAAAACGTTATTTGAGTGCCAGGTTGTTCACAGCAGGCCAGCGAGCAGATAAATCACATGAAAAGACGTGTCAACAGTGCTCTCAAAAATAGACCACCGAAGCACCAGATCCAAATACCAAATATCTGTTGAAGGGACTTCAAAACACTGAGCCGTACACTGAGCCTTATGGGGCAGCAGTGGCTGTACAGCCCTTCTGTCACGTGATAAAGGCTAAGGGACATAACATGAAAATGTCAAAGTATAAACAAAAAAACAACATTTTGAGGTGACAGACAGACAGACAGACAGACAGACAGACAGACAGACAGACAGATAGATAGATAGATAGATAGATAGATAGATAGATAGATAGATAGATAGATAGATAGATAGATAGATAGATAGATAGATTAAAAATCGTACATTGCACAGACATCTGTCGTGTATAAATCCAAGACAACAGTCCCAACATTACGGCATTTCAGGACACGCTGCAGATTGGGCTTGTAAAAACAAACCGTGTTTTCCACCAACTCAGTTTTCCATCGCCACCACCGGATGAAATCATGTTTTAACAGGGGTCTCATGTCTCAGATATTTGCGTGTGCACAGCAAGGCTGTATAACAGGCCTCACCTGTGGGCTACTATACCTGTGCTCACTCACCCACACTCGTGATGCAACGTGAAACCCTGGCCTGTTAGTTAACTGCAAGGAACGAGGAACTGTGCCACGGAACTGCCTGCAGTGCTACAGGTGCAAGTATTCCTGTCCCCTCAGCCGTGATTAATTGCATCGAGATCTGGGAGACATCCCAAGTCGAAGCGATCACAATAGCTCGAGCGGAGTCAATCAATATGATCTGTCAGTGCCAGGAAAAGAATGTGATGTTGGAGAGGGGGGGGGGGGGGGGAGCGGTACACGGGGCCAAGTGGCTGACAAGCCCACCGATTTATCGCAGATGTGCATTTTTTGAGAAAGCGGGCGGACATGACTTCACCATTTGGGAAGAATTATGTGCTATCGTGAGACCATTATAGGGCACCCTCAAATGGTGTAAAGATCACTGCGGATGCACGGAAAAACACACAAGCACACATGCAAGCAAGCACACTCACACACACACACACACACACACACACACGCACACACACACACACACACACACACACACACACACACACACACACACACACACACACACACACACACACACACACACACACACACACACACACACACACACACACACGCACACACTCTCTCAAAGTTCTCTCTCAGGTTCTCAAAGTGGGGACCTGGGACCCTCAGGGGTCATTGCGGGATTCCGGAAGGGCAAGCACCTACATGAAAGCTTGTGAATGCACACAGCTAAATCCTGTCTTGCACAAGGATGTATGGTATGGTGCATTTATATAGCGCCTTTATCCAATGCGCTTTACATAGCGCATTTCATACATTCACCCATTCACACACCGATGCCAGAGGAAACCACGCAAGGCACCAACCAGCACATCGGGAGCAATTAGAGGTTAAGAGTCTTGCTCAAAGACACTTCGACACTAACTCTGGGGGCGGGGCCCGTGTTTGAACTGGGAAGTGGGAACCTTGTGGTTCCCATCCGGTCACTATACCCATGAGCCACTACCACCCTACACATCACAAAACCATGTGAATGCCAGCAAAAGGATGTTTTATCTCAGTCAGAAAAACTTTGCAACCTTTCAAGTTTTTAGGAAACAGAAAACAAAAACTTTCAGTCAGCTTATCTTCTGAGATAAGCTGACAAGATTTGAAGACATAAGTAAAAGTAAGTAAATCTAAATCGGGGTGCAGGCTTATGTTGGTATTAGCCGAGAACAAGGGTTTCTATCTGGCTTCTCAATGCACCAGACGCCTGGGAGATGGACTGCTGAGGTGGAGCGCAGCAGCTACAGTATACCATCAGCTTCCAGTACTTAAAAATCAGCCACAACTTTACCAGATGCAACATTAAAGTGACGAACACATTAATTCATGGTTAATTACCAATAATATGTTAATTGTACCAATCTGTGCCGTGTGATTCTGTATGTTGATGCCAATACTTTTACATGGGGGTAGTGTGTCGGAGTAATGCGTGTCGGACTGTTAATATGTCGGAGAAACACATGCCCCCAAGTTTGAGAACCACCACTTACAGCAAGTTGGGAAAAAAAAGATAATTATCTGTGAACTTCCTTTACTCAAGTGAATTTCTGAAAACACACAACATTTACTTGTAACAGAGCATATTTCTGCACTGTGGTATTTCTACTTTTTACAAATAAGTTGGGGGGGAAAAAAAGAAAAATCAGTGTACTTTCGGTACTGCCAACCAGGCCCTGCCTGCCTGGCCCTTTAAGAAGCAGTGAGAGTGAAAAAGGGGGGCGGTGCGGTTTCACACCCGGGGTGGGAAACATGGGCGGGGCCTTGGAGTGGCTGAGTGACAGCTGCTCACTGGCCCCTCCAACTCTAGAGCGACGCCTCAAAGATCCACAGCGGGCCAATCGGACGAGGCATTGTCCTGCTTCTCAAGCCGGAGCGGCCAATGGGAGGGTCGGGTGGGGGGAGGGACCGCGCGGTGTGAGTTTGTGTGTAGTGTGTGTGTGGTGTGTGTGTGTGTGTGTGTGTGTGTGTGTGTGCGTGTGTGTATGTGTGTGCGTGTGTGTATGTGTGTGTGTGTATGCCGTTCATCCAACGTGGGACTATGGAACGATCGCCCCCCTGAAAAAAAGGAAAGTAAGTGAAGAAGGAAAAAACTCCTGGTGGAAGAAGAGAGACGGACGGAACGGTCGCTATTAATCGGATCGCGGAGATTTAGTGACCGCAGACCACATGTGATAAGCTGTCTGTCCGGACTAGACGGGACGGGACAGGGATCTGCTTTTTGGTGTCGCTTTCAAAGAAGTTGTGGATTATTGGGACGTGAGCGAGGTGTTGCTTTTTGAAGACAGGCTCACACACACAGAGAGAGAGAGAGAGAGAGACCAACGGTTACATTTTACCTTGCGTTCGTTTTAGTTAGAAACCTTTTAGCTACTAAAAAAAGTTCCATTCCCAGCGCGCGGCGGTGGTGGACTGTGGAATGGTTTTCTATTGTTGTGAGAGACAATAACAATCGGTCCTCCTGCTACATTGTATATCCGCTGATGATCTCAAAAAGTTATTTTGATCAGATTTAATAATAATCTGCCGGGGGACTGGTGTTTTCTTTTTCCACCACCAACCAACCATCTAAACTCGCATGTTGTTGCCAAACATGTCCATTATTATTATTTCACCAGCGATCGTTCATACCTAACAAAAAAAAGCAAAGAAATGTCGTTTTTAATATTTTGTGGACGAGGGGGTTAAGCGGGGAGTTTGTGTTTTTAAATGTTTAAAGTTTCACGTCGCTACTTTTTTTCTTTCCCGAGACGTGGATCCACTTTTGATTTCAATCGGACACCACCAGGCAAACTTGGAGGACGGTGGGAACTATTTCTAAATGCCTGGGAAGAACCTTGAAACAATAAGCCATTTATTACACAAAGACAATTAATGCCTTATAACGAGTGCATACGCTTCCCGACGCTGCATTATTACTACTATTATTGTTATTAGTAGTTACGTTCCCCAATAATTTGCGGATAGGGGAGAGAGAGGGAGAGAGATCAGTGGCCGCCGCGCTGCCTGCTATTAAAACTGGATACAAAATGGCGGCGTCCCTGGGACGAATTGGATCCGTTTCTTCTCACTATGTTTTTTATTTAGTTTTGTCGCTCGAACTGTTAATCAGCAGTGGATCGCCGCCGCCGTCGCCGGGCTCCCCCGACGGGACGCCGGTGGTGTCACCGTGTCCCCAGAACTGTACGTGCGACGGTCAGGGCTCGGTGGACTGCAGCCACCGGGAGTTGGTGGTCCCACCGACGGACCTTCCAGTTGGGACGGTCTCCTTGTAAGTATAGCACCCACCAGGCTGCCTGCAGGCAGTTTGACTGACCGACCCGTTGCCTATTTTTATATTGACCATCCCGTAACGGGATAACAATGTTATTACCAGCACAGTGGCACCCAACATGTCACAGGCTGTGTCACACCGAATGCTTCTCAAACTTGTTCATGTCAAGGAACCTCCTAATTAATATGTATTTGGCAGCGGACCCCCCACTCCCCATTGGAACATATTCTGTGCCAGAGACCCCCCCCCCCCCCCCCCCATACAAGATTTGTGTTGTTAAAATGATTACAAAACATTCTAAATTTGTTAAAGAAGAAGAAGAAAAAAGCAGATATTAGCTATTTTCAAATATCCAATGTGTTTAGGGTTAAAGTGGTTGATGGGGTGGGGAGTCCGAGTCTGACTGGGGACCCCCTGGAACCCGGCCAGGGAACCCCGCGGGGGTTTCCTCCTAACTTTAAGTTTGAGAACCATGGCTCTGTACATGTAACACCAAATGCTGCAGCACTGACCAGCTGTGGTCAGTTATAGGATCAATCAGGGTCTTTTTTTTTGGATTCGAAGAGAAGACCAATGTTTGCAGAATGACAGAAACGGGAGTTGAAATGAAATGAAATGATTACTATATTTACCCAGGGTATCTGGGCTAAGCTCAAGAACTTGTTTCCAGCCAGGCCCTGCTCATAGAACATTTCATCGTAGTGGTTCAATGCCTTGTTCAAGGGCACTTCAGCGGTGGTAATTTTAACATGTCAGACCGCTGATTCGAACTGGTGACCTTCCGGTATCAAGACCGCTCCGCAATCCGTTCGGCCACCGCTGCCTATTGTGGCAGTTATTGTGGCATGCAAGGGAAAAAAAGGGGGGTGGGGAGGAGAAATCATGGTTTAATTAAGTTTGGCAGTTGTTTTTGCTTGCGCATTAAGGCTCAATGACTTATAGTTACTGTATAATACATTTTCTGTTTACAACATTGGTCAGAGTGGAGGGAGGGAGGGTTACCCACCCACGACCACCTGGGAGCTGTTCCCAGTACAACCACAGCATTCCGGGGAAGGGTGTTAAGTGCCTTGCTCAACGGCACGTTTGCTGTAGAACCGTTGCTGAGAAGAGTTGGACTCAAACCAAAGTACAGTTTTCAACTCCCTTGGGGATTTGGAAACTATATAGACACCTACAAATGTGGTTTCAGCTTGTGTTGTTCCCCAAATGCTAGATTATAGATGCTACAGTAAGATGTAGATTCTTCACAGAATAAACCTTTAAGTGCTCGTGGCTTGTCAATGCATGACAAGTAGCCTATTTATTTTAACGCTATTTGCTGAGTTGTGGTTGCAATCGTTATCGCGAGTGTCTCTGTGAAACAGAAATCTGTTCAGAGTACATGTTAGACGTTATTTATACGTCTGCGCTAGTCACCGAACTGGTAACTGACCCCTCAGTTAAGTGGATGCCTCCAAAAGTGTCACAACATCCAAATTGGCTTTATTCACAGAGATTTATGGCATGACAGCCAGGTCTTCCGCCGAAAGCCTGGATTTGTTCCTGACTCGCAAATTAGATTTCTCGTAAATTAAGGATAATCTCCTCAAGACAACACCGACCACAATAGAAACCTTGTGTGCAGGTTTGGTTTGGTGCAGGGAGCGGATTTGTCAACGTTTTCATGGAATGTCTCCCTAAAATTGCAGCAGCATCAGCCTGTATGTGAGGCTGAATGACACAATGTGTTGACAAGACAACACATCACTCTGTATTCTCCCAGTCAACATGCTGGCTGGCTGCTCCCACTGTCTGCACTATATCATAGTCTGCAACGACAATTGCAAGGCCTGAAGAACAATATTTGTGCCTTTTTAGCAGAGATCTTGAAGAAAGAATGTGAACAATTTTGAATAAACTATAGAACTTATTAAAGCACAAAATATTTTTAGATGGGGCTCTGCGGCCAAACGCATATCAATTTGGGGCTCCTCCTTGACATGAAAATGTTTGAGAACCACTGGAATAAATCATCCAATGTGCTGTTATGGAGCGTGTGTGTGTGTGTGTGTGTGTGTGTGTGTGTGTGTGTGTGTGTGTGTGTGTGTGTGTTTGTGTGTTTGTGTGTGTGTGTTGTTGGGAACGGGGGTTAAAGACCAAAGGCCTGCAGACCCCTCTGGCTCCCAGGTTCCTGTGTGAGGCAGTTTGTCTTCCCTTGGGAAGTAAGGAATGCAAAAAGAAAAAGGGGGGAAAAAATCCTACAAACATGAATAACAACACTTGTGTCCAGGTAGTCCTTAATGCCCGTAAGCACCACTTGGCCAAGTTCAAGTGCAGACCCTGTTGAACGTTTACGCGCACACACACACACACATCACACACACACACACACACACACGTCACACACACACACACACACACACACACACACACACACACACACACACACACACACACACACACACACACACACAGGTCCCCCTGTCCGAATGGACAATGGCAAATAGGACAAGTGTCCCCTCTGAAACAGCTGAGCACTCAGCGGCCTGTGTGTGGCTTGGAGCAGGGCTCAGCTGCAGTGCGTTATCTTTGCCAGCCTTATCGGTCAGGTTTTAAGGACCCGCAATCTTGTTGTTTTTCAAAGCGAATGGCTTTATGGTCCCCGAATTATCTTTTAAAACACCTAGGTTGCATATTTCCTCACCACTTAAGATAGTTCCTTTGTGCTGGCAGGTATCACAAAGGGAGAGAGCTCCTTTCTTCTGGGCTCTGTAAAAGAGCCAGATTAGTAGATGATTACTGTAAACCAGAAGAGACAAGGAGAGAGGCTTTCACTTGCAGCTTAATGTGATCCCATTTAAAGCTACCTCGAGCCAAGTTCTTTCCACTTGACTAAATTAAATAGTTTGTATATGGGGGTAAAGTTTGCCTTTTTATTATAGTTTGTGTGTATTGCTTGCTCTCAAAGCCTGTGAGTTACTGCCGCAAGTGCCGTTCATGTATTACCAACCATACCGTGTCTCTGTTCTTGGCAACGTTTTTTTGCATCGTGACTATGAGCGGTGCGACCTTTTTTTCCTTTCTTCAAAAATAATCACCATCGCCATGTTCAAATATCTACCAAGTGTGTTGTAATCGGTCAGCTTGAACTGGACAGGCATTGAGGCTTTTGTAACTGCACGGTTGGCTGGGGTTACCTGTGCTTATAATCCAGTAATCTTTCATTCATCTTCACGCATGGCAGACTTGAGAGCATTCTCAAAGTGTGTCCCCAGCAAAATGAGGAATAGTTTAAAACACTTAAAGCCCTGATATATATTTTAGCTACTCGGAAATTGCTGATCTAACAGTCTCATATCTTATGGCTCTTATGGTGGGGGGTCCCTTCCCTCTTGCATCAAAACCTTTCAAATGGGGGACCACGAGCAAACTCAATTTGGGGGTTGTTGAGTTGACATGAAAATGTTTGAGAACCACTGTGATTTGAAAGAGCATGGTTTCCCATGCATGCAACGCAGGGGAGTTATTACGCGATTATTTGGATGAAAAATATGTAAAAATAGTGTGTATAAGGCTTTTACCCTAATCCCAGTACAACAGAAATATTCTCACAAGGAGCCAAATGAGCAAAAACTGTTGATCCCCAGAGGAGGAAAAAAAAGTCAGCTTTGTAGAAGTGTGACGGGAGGCCAGCAAGTTGCTAATTATACCTCTCCGTTTGTCGTTTAACTCAACATAATATAAAGTGGTCAACCGCTAAAGAGAGAAGAACACGACTGTGTCCAGCCACACACACCACCAAATAGGTTTCATCCGTCTCTCCACCTCCGGATCCCGGAGCCAAGTGAAATGAATGCTGGGGACTAGTCAACTGTCCCTGTTATGTTTAGCCCGGGAAGGATGCCGCGGTGGTGCGGTGGCCAGCATGGACATTTACTGTTGGATGTCAATAAAAACAAGCCACCATCCTCCCCCAGTCCAGTCCACCCCCCCTTTCTCTCTTTCTCACCATGATGACTGGAAGCACAGAGAGAAGTTCCTTGTTTCATGTACTTACACATCTGCAGTTATCTAAAGATGTTTCATGCTCAGCATCAAGTTGCTCTTCTTATTCAGCAACGTTTGAAATAAATTGATAATATTATGGTCAGGACCCTGAGAATTAAATTGCATTTTAAGAATCCAGAAGCAAGTTTTTATTTTGTTACTAACTTATACAAGTACATGCAGGCAGCGACATGTTGCTGGGACTTGTGCTAACATTCTAACAATCTACCTCTGTTCTACCTCCGTTGTGTACAGTACATACTGCCTAGTGCAACACAGAGGGGGCTGTACTGCGTGTTGTAGGTCACGGAGGTTCTTCATCGTTACATGCAATTGAGCATTCTACTTGTAGTGCAGTGGTTTTCAACCCTTTTAGTATCAAGGCCTATTATGTATTCAGCATTTGAGCCACAGACCACCATTTGATGAGATGAGGCCTCTCAGACCCAAAACTTTGAATATTCTGTTGTCGTCGGATAAAACCTTGTCCACACTTCCATGCTGTATTGATATTGGTACCATAGGAGAGATAATTCTCTTCTCTCTAGACTTCTTTTAAATTAAGTAATGCAGATGTTTAACAATAATTTAACTCTTGACATTTTATTCTCTCAAGAGGAACCTGGAACCACCTCAAGGACCACTGGTGGTCCCCGGACCACTTGTATAGTGAATCGCTCTGCTAACTGCTAAGCAATAGCGCAACAAAACCTGTGCCCTAGCTCTCTGCAGAATTAAATGTGATCTGCACGTTCTGACTTCGCATCCAGCTTTCAAAGGAAGTAGCTATCATGCAACTGTGCTGGTTATCTTTTCACGGGCGTGTATTTGTGAGGAGTAACAGCGTTGACACCACTGCAGCGGTAGCGTGGGGTTGACAGGGGACTGGTGTCTGGGGGTACTGGTCTGCTGTATATCTATCAGTACCAGTCACTCACTGGCCCTGGATAAAAAAATAAAAAAGAACAGAAAAAACACCCTAATACCTTCCAGTTGTCAAAATAGTTCCCCTACAGGGCCCTGTTTTGAGCGCTCCCCTGTGAGCCGCGTGGCCTTGATGAGAATGGTAGGAAACATGCGCGTGTTGGCATAAACCGCGCAGGAGACTGAGCTAACAAGAAGAGATGGTGAGGGATTGAGGGAATTTGCCGTACATGAGAGGATTTGCAAAGTGACTACAGAGATTACGCGCACAGCGAAGTCCTGATTGTTAATTTAACTCTGAGAATGTACAAATGTAAGTTATGTAAACCAAATGGACTCCCCTCTGCAGGCCGTAAGGATGAAGGACTGGTTGAGCATTTTTCTTACAGTATAAGCGTGATGTTTTTTATTTATTTGGGGTAGCAGTTTTTCTGTGTCAAACACATGAGCCTATTTTGCTGATTAAACAAAGGGTTGCTTATAAGACGTAACAAATTCCCCATTGCTCTTTAGATGTCGGCCGTTTTTGATTGATGAATAGCCAAATAACATTCAACACGGACTTCCTCTCGCTTGGTCACATATTCCCTCTCAGGAGTGGCGCCTTATCTTATTTGTGGTCCCGGTAATGTGTATAAATAGCGTTTTCTGCCCACAGTGCCATCCGCTTAATGGAGTTTCGCGAGTAAATAGGAGCATGACCATTACTAATGTTGGTTGTGATTGCCGTGGTCAGATGGAGATAAGGCAGATGTCTGACTGAAAGCTTGCCAACTACAGATATTAGAATGTTTCCCTGTAAAGGTTACAGAAAGCCCCAGTGCAGCATTGGATGTCTTTTTGTTGTTTTTGTTATTGTTGTTGTACAATCTCTACATGACTCTCCGCATGCTCTCTGGTCAAAGGCAAAGAGGTGGCTAATCTCAGCTGATCCTCGTACACCCCAGGTTTTCCTGTGTGGTTTGTGTAAAGGACAGGCAGGCCATAACTCTCTCTCCTCCAGCCCTCCGCTAGGCAGTCACACTGCTGCAGAGCAGGCCGTTTTCGCCTCCCAATCCGTCCCGAGCCTTCAGACTTTAAACCCCTGCAGAGTGGTGGCACTGGTTAACACCGCCCCCATCAATTGGTTTTGGCTTCTGGCCTTAGGAAATGGGTTTGTTTTGGTGGTTTCCTGTTGGGGGCCTGGTGGTTCGACTGGTTTGGGGCGGGGAGGGTTTGTGCGAGGGTGGGGCCTGCGAATCACCTGGCCTGGGGGGGGGGAAGTGTTTTGTCAATGTCACGGTCTGTTGCCATCGTTCGTTGCCTCCAGGCTGGTTCCACTAGCGGGCAAAAGTTGTGTCAGTGGTTGAAACCTCAAGCTCAACCACCGTCAGCCGGAGTCACAACACACTGAGGCAACTCCAAGAAGAGAGGAAGTAGTGAAACTACTCACGCTCCTCCTGTCAACGTCTCTTTTAGAAGTATGGCTTTGTCACGTGACGTGTATCCTCAGAAAGCATCACAGCACACCAAGAAATTTGCTATGATCAAACCGATTGTTAATTTAACTTAAAACTTAAATGTTATTATTATGAGTCCACAGTCACAGGGTTTTGCTGTGTATGCAGTGCACTATGTATGTGGTGGTGGAGGTAGTTGTCACTGTGATGTTTGCTGTGTACGTTTACTTGTTTTGTGTCCATTAGGCTACTACTTGCCAGTTTGTGTGAGCTGAGCTTGACATAAAGGCAAGAACCGACTGCTGTTACAAACCCTAAACCGACAATTTAGTTTTGGTCTCTCTTTCAAGTGAGGTGGACTTGCCAACTTGTGTGCAGTCAAACACGACACAGCAACAGCAGCAGTGCGCAGTGGGGCTTCGCCTCTTGTGGTTTCTGGGGCATTTCTCGCTACGCAGCCTTGTAATCTTGTGGTATTGGGAGTGCTTATACCCAGTTTGTTTATTGTCATAGTTGCCTCAGCCTTGTGACTCAAGTGTCCTCGGGCAGCTTTTCTTTAAAGCCGCATCTTGAGCGTTTCCAAGAATTTTTAAGGGTTTCGATTTTTTATCGTTGGCACTGTCTTGTTTTTTTATCAGTAACCTTTTCTCGTTTCATTGCTCCCCAGGGCCACAGGCTGTTTGAAATACGTTGGCTGTTTGTTTATCAGCTCTTGACAACTAATGTGTTGGCTTCATGTATATTATTTATCACAGAAAAGAGGGGCAATTAAACGTGAACAAATTGGTGAGGAATAGCTACAGTTGAGCCCCGGCCTTCATAACAACAGATAAAGGCTGACATTAACATGAAGTTATGGAATGAGCTCATGGACTCTTTAATGACAAATCAAACAGCTGCTGCCACAAGTCACTCTACAAGAATCCAGTCAGCAGAATAGATGGTCTTTTTGTTAAGATACTTAAAGATGCCAAAGTTTTTCCTTTCTTTCTCCCTCCCCCCGACCCCCCCACACACACCCCGAGCCGGTGTCTACAAAGTGGGTTTGATCGATGAATCATCTGCGAAGTCTCTACATCTGGTAAGAGTTTGGAAATCTGGAGAAGATGTTAGAAAAAAAACAGTGACTTGGAAAGAGAGGTACTGTGCAAGTGGAGTAACCACCCCGCCCCCCTCACCCCTAGACCCCCAAAAACAGAGAGTCTGGCAGGGGGAGAGCAGTGCTGTGAGTACTAAGCATCCCCCAGCCTCCATACTGCAGAAGAGTATAATCTCCATATGGTGATACTAGAAGGAGTAGGAAGATATCACTTAAAGAAGACGGCCATTACACTGCCATGGTAGTTGTGTAGTATAAATAACAGACAATATTACATTTTACCCCTTTACTGGCCATACTGTAGCCTAATTACTGACGCCTTTTCTTTCTGCTATCATAATAAACAATGGGAGTGGAAATACGTTGTCTAACAATCAGTCATTTTCCGTCAGGTCAGCAGTCTGTCTAGACTCTACACTAAAACAATAGCCTCACTAAACGGATGTATTTATGTTGTTCTTTCAGATTAATTGGGAGACACGCGTTTCCCCTTTTTTGTCTAATCAAGCGGTCTGGCGACGTTTGTTCACACGAGAGTCAATCAGCGTTAGCTCAGGCAACTGTACTTCAATGCACCCAAGTGTGTGTGTGTGTGTGTGTGTGTGTGTGTGTGTGTGTGTGCGTGCGTGCGTGCGTGCGTGCGTGCGTGCGTGCGTGCGTGCGTGCGTGCGTGCGTGCGTGCGCGCGCGCGTGCGTGCACATGGAGAGTATGTGCTGCTCGTGTGTTAACTGTGTTTCTTCACATCTGCGGTGTCTGCCGTGGCGTCGTTGGTCCTGGGACCGAGTTTCACCCAGTGCCCCGGGGCTAGTGCAGACCCTTCCTCTAACCTCCTCCGCTGTTTGTTTGGAGTGCCCTGCCTCCCAACCTTCCCCCGGCCCCAAAACAGTGGCATGGAGTGGAGGATCACGCTGCACATGGCCCCAAGATGTGTACTTCTTTCCTGCCTTGCCTTGCCTGCCTCGGAAAAACTTCACAAACTGAGTCACGCTCCCGCTCCGACTGATCTCAAAGGCTGGAGCAACTCCTTTGTTGCCTGGAATGTCGGTAGTGGTGGTCGGGCTGTGGGGGGGGGGGGGGGGGGGGGGGGGGGGGGGGCTGGGTTGACAATCTGCAATGCAAACGGTGAAATATGCTGATCCATACAGCCCACGTATTTCTGATCTCTCAAACGTGTTCTCATTCTCACCCTTTCTTGATCCTCCTACGGTGGAGCCGACCTGTATTTCTTCTTTGCACCGTGTTATTTACTGCAGCCATAGCAAATTATGTTAACGGAACGGCTACGCATTTGAGTATCTTTAGCAACCTCGAGGTCGATAAGATACCGGATCTTCCTCTTTATTTCTTCTCCCATTTGGCTCGCGTGTAAAACGTTGGCTTGGCTCTGGTGTTACCTTTGTGTATACTCTGGTGTTACCTTTGTGTATACTCTGGTGTTACCTTAGTGTATACTCTGGTGTTACCTTAGTGTATACTCTGGTGTTACCTTTGTGTATACTCTGGTGTTACCTTTGTGTATACTCTGGTGTTACCTTAGTGTATACTCTGGTGTTACCTTAGTGTATACTCTGGTGTTACCTTAGTGTATACTCTGGTGTTACCTTAGTGTATACTCTGGTGTTACCTTTGTGTATACTCTGGTGTTACCTTTGTGTATACTCTGGTGTTACCTTAGTGTATACTCTGGTGTTACCTTAGTGTATACTCTGGTGTTACCTTAGTGTATACTCTGGTGTTACCTTAGTGTATACTCTGGTGTTACCTTAGTGTATACTCTGGTGTTACCTTTGTGTATACTCTGGTGTTACCTTTGTGTATACTCTGGTGTTACCTTAGTGTATACTCTGGTGTTACCTTTGTGTATACTCTGGTGTTACCTTCGTGTATACTCTGGTGTTACCTTTGTGTATACTCTGGTGTTACCTTTGTGTATACTCTGGCTGCTGTTGCCTGGCTATAAAGCGACCCTTTATGGCAGGAAGAGGTGATTGTGTGTGTATGTGTGTGTCTCACTGTGTCTCATTGCGTGTCTAGCTTTTCTCTGGTGCAGGTTATTATTTGACTAGTTTATGATCCTTCGACGTGGACCACATTAAAGGCTCTTTGTCTCTGGGCCGAAATACGCTGGCCTCATCACTGACATCACTTCACACACTTGCGGCGAGCGACCGAGGTACACACCGCCTGTATCACCAACGATAAGGGTTGTTTCTCTCTTTCTCTTACTTACTTTCTCTCTCTATCTCTCTCTTTGTGTCAGCTCTCTCCCTCCCTCCCACCCACATGGATAACTGCACGTTGAGTTACGAGCACAGTGTCTCCCGGGCTGTGATATCAGCCCCATAGTCATCAGCACTTGGCTCCTCCCATGACACCCACAATGCAGCAATGTTTTAAGCATTTTAATGAGTTTTATATGTCAAACTGGCTACATAGTCTAGCGGTCACGGGCGCTGGCGGTCTTGGAAATTTCGGTGGCCTTGGTGACCCCCCCCCCCACACGCACACACACACACACACACACACACACACACACACACACACACACACACACACACACACACAGACGTGCACACGTGCACGCACACTTTTCAATATGCCATTGCTACAGTCAGTGCTAAATGCAGTATCAATCAGATGCACATAATGACTGAGCCACTTGAAGACTAGAAAAATAATGGGAACAGAAATGACGGCTGATCAGAAAATACCATAGATATCCAGTGCACACAGTACGTTACTTCATAACTGTAAGTTCTGAAACTGCCTGTGTTGTCGACTTGTTGTGACTTGCGTTTATGTCTCACCAAATTTGTAACATTGAAATGTTATGACTCTTCGGTTGCAAGATCAAACATTGAAAGGTTAATTCATGGACATTGTGTCTATTCAAATATGGCAATATGTGACCCGAGTCTGAACGATTTCCGAAAAACAAACTACATGTTTTAATCGCAAACAGTCTCAGCAACCTCTGTATTATTTCTTTGCCTTCAAGCTTACGGAAGGTTTTTATGTAGCACAGATGATTTGTAGTACTGTATGTAAATTGGAAAAGAAATTGGTATTATTATTGTCTTGTCTGTTCTGTGTATTAGTATCGAAGTTGTTTACAGTGGAGATTCTACTTGGTGTGTGGACAGCCTGGTGTTTGGTCAGTGGTCAGGCAATCCTAGACTGTAGGATGTCCTGTCTTTATGAAAGCTTAATGCAGGTCTACTTACATTCTGTGATCAAGTATCTTTACAAGAAGGGTGTCATTTAGGGCCGAGAGAGCTAGAACTTAGTACCTAACCCTACCAATCTATCTAGTGTGCCTCCAGTTGTAACCACTGATCAGGCTTTGTCGAGACCGAGACCCCCCACGTCCCCCCCCCCCCCCCTCCCCGTTTCACACCAATACAAGGCTGTTCTGGGACAATCCTAGGAATATTCCTGGTCAATCAGAGTGTGCATGGTGGTGGTCCTCCTGGCTATGCATATGCTTTCCAAATTCCAACCAACAGCTGGGAATGTACAACCTGTTGGTTGCGTTTGTGTGAGAAGGCCATAGGTGTTGCCACCTAGCCAAATCACGTGACAGCCTGTCACAACACAAAAGACACACACACACTCTCACCTCAGCCGTATAAATTGACACTGAACGTAATTCATTGCCACCCAACATGGTTGGTTGGGTGGTCATAAAACAACAACAACCAACATAGCAATACCCTTAATTGATTAAGTATGCACTTGCACGGCAGAGAAGAATGGCAGAGAGTGGCACTTTCATCGATCTGCATCTTCCTTACGTCTCTACAGCAAAGTCCTTGATCAGGTCTCGTAAAAATCCACTTTCTGCAGTAAGTCACGCTTAATGGACATCTAGGTGAGAAGATTAAGCGTCTCTCTTGAGCCATTGTGGATCTCAGCCCATTTTTGATCAGAGTCAACGTAGAGAGGGAGAGAGCACCACTTGCATTTGTGGTGTGTGACATGAATCCATCAAAAGCCGTCAACATGGTGTAACGGCTTGTAGTAAGTAACCAGATCGTTGCTGTCGGGCAGAAACCTCTCCATATTGCAAGCGACACGCTTTGAGCTATTTTTGCCATTTTTGAAATTGGAAAGTGAAATTCGTTGGACATATGAGGTTTCCACCCGACAGAGACGATATAGTAACAGAGATCTTGCAGATGAAATGTTGTTGATTTGAATTGCGCCAACTCCACAAAATCGAACTCCACGTCGCTCCAAAATATGCCTTCTGGAGACTAGCAGCAGTTGAGGATAGATTATTCAGGGAGCCTATTACTGGTGCCTGTGATTAATCTCTGTCAATAATGTATCTGTTCACACAACAACCACGAGAGGACTGTTGAAGAATTTTTCACAACCTGATAATTGACACACTGTGTGTTAATCTAGGTACCAAATCGATTGCTTGTTTGTCTATGAGTGTGAGACCCTTACAGGTCTTTAACTCAGCGAATGCACACAAATGGAACCAAATGGGCCGGTCCATTTGGTTCCATTTGTACACCATTTGTCCATTATTGGGACCTGGTGGTCCCTGTTGATTTTTAGACAATAAATATATGAGTATATTTCGTGGAAGGACAGGTGCTGAGGTGCGAGTATATACACCAGCCCTCACTGAGAGCAGGAGAGCCCAGGCAGCTGTCTGTGTCTATGCCAAGACGGGCTAATTGCAGTGGTGGGCCGGGCCCGGGCGGCGAGCCCTTTTTCCCCGCTAGCACAGTTTGCTCAGACAGGCCGTTTATGGGTTTATCACGGTGTCTTGTGGAGCCCTGTCTGGCTGACAGGCTAATGCAAAAGCTAATATTGTTTCAGGTGACTCGCCAAGCCACCCAGAACTCTGAATGCTGACCTAGTGCTGTTGTCACTTGACCTAAAGGACGTGGAGAATAGGGGCTGCAGTGTGCTTCAGGGCAACAGGTGGTGCATTTGTTACCCACCCGACATGTAGCATGAGCGAGCATATCACTTTTTTGTTACTATTGTAATTTAAAGGATACTGGTGAATCTTCACATTGTTTTATTCACATTTATTTGTTTATGGGGTGCGTTTTGGTTCCTCTTTGCAGATCTCTGTTATGAGTACGTAAGAGTTGTCTGGGACACTTTGTCAAGACAGATGATCTGCTCTTTCGACCCCTGTGGCCACCGTTTATAATATGCGGGGAGGTCTTGGTGGAGGGAGGGAAGGTCGGAGGGGGGGCTTGTGTCGGCAGGGAGGCTTCAGAGGGTCAAGTAGGGTCTGCGTGTGGGTTGGAGGTGGGAGTGTAACTGTGCCTCTCTCTACTCTCCCAACCCCCACCCCTCACCTCAGCTGCCCTCATGTTACGTTTCTCTCCACACTATGGACAGACTAGAGGTTATGCCGACCTTCGTGGTCACTGATGACTAGCAGTTCCCCTTGTGTTTCTGAACACGTTTGTGGTCACGGTTCAGAATAGGATTTGGGGGCTAAATTTAGCCCCCCCCCCCCCCCCCCCCCCACCCTGTCTTATTATGTGTTCAAATGTTTGCACAGTACCACCAACGCCTCAACCTTGTACTACTCAAGTACAATTGTCAAGAGGACTTGGAATTTCCAAAAGAAAACCACCGCACTGCGCTGGTTGTGTGCCCGGTGAGAAAAATGCGTGACGGGACCCCTACAATTGGTTCAGTGTGGAAAGTTGGCCCGACACGTAGACTTAAATTATTGCCCTCTTAATGCTTTTTTTGGGTCAAGCACTAGCTCCAGAGTGCCGATTTTTGATCCCGCTGACTAATGTCAAACAGTCCTGCCCGTGTGGATAAATACAGGCATTCTAGCTGTACCATGCGATGGAATGCACCGTTTGAAATATCCCAGGGCTTTTGGCATCGGAGTGCTGCTTTGTAGTGTTTGCCATATTTAATCATGGTCCCCGACTCTTGCCACTAAACGTCTTTGAAACGTAACAACAATAGGACTATTCCCGATACAGATTGGAGGGGCTTGTAACTCTGATAAGCTGTGTCATTCCAGTGCTTGTTGACCATCTGCTACGAAGTCTAAAGTTTGAAAAGACGCCTGTCCCTGGTTGGGTTGCACGAGCTGAGCATAATTTAAGTTCTAAGTTGGCAGTAAAGTCCCTACTAGATGCGCAGTAGTAGCTATAGTAGATGTTTTTAAACTAGTGAGTTACTACATTTTGTTAGAGCACGGCTGTTTATGGCATAACCCAAACCAGTTTGTTTGTTAAGTTAATGTATATACGCTGAGTCACATACTGTACAATGGTAAGAGTCATCCGATCCAGTGAAAACTGGTTTCACCTGTAAACACAAGGACTAAAACAGAGGTACAGGTGTTTAAAAAAAACCTCATTGCCATGCGTGCCACCGTCGCACGACAAAGTATACATCTTGAGTTTAGGTGGCTTCAATCTGTGGAGCATTATCCCACAGTTAGTGGTGACACACCCCCCACCCCACTTCCACATGGGAGAGACAGGGAGAGAGAGAGAGAGAGAGAGAAAGGGAGACTGGAGGTTGAGAGGGAAACAGCCGTTATCAGCAACACCTCATACAGTAGGTGTTAAAACGCCGTGAAACTTATCTCATCTGATAGGCAGGAAAATGAATCTGGCTGAATGAGGCCGTTGTGTAAACACCTTCCCTTCCCTTTTGCTTGTCAGAGGTGACTCTGGGAAACAGCCACATGTGTGTGTGCCTTGCACACACAAGAGGACCAGCTTTGTTTGTTACCGTGGCCTTTGGCACCAGTACGGCAGGTTCTGCTCTCCATTGTGACTTTTTTTTCCTCTTCTCTTTTAGTCGTCTGTTTGTAAATTATTTGCCCCCTCTGGGCGGCCCCTGTTTCAAACTTTGCCTTTCATGTCTGTCCGTCCGTCCGTACGTACGTTCAGGCTGCATACACACAGCCCCATCTCCTCTTTTAACCCTCTTGTCATGTTCTCTGAAAAGCATTTAAAAGGGAACCCTTGGAAGTGGCATCTGTGGCGATTTATCTTGCGAGTCCTCTTACAAGGGAGTCTTGCAGGTAAAAGTTCTCGCGGGCCAATCTGTGCAGCGATCAACTCGCTTGTTAAAACCCTATGATTGCCCTAACAGGCGAGACGACAGCCTTCTCCCTCGCCGGGCCCTCCTCTAAACATGCCTGTGTGTGTGCGCATGTGTGTGTGTGTGTGCACGCGCACGCATGTGTGTCTTCTGAATATACATACCTCCCGGCTGCTGCTGCTGCTGCGGCGGCGTACAGGAAAACCCTGTGATTTTTCACTTAGCTTCAGCCATAACGAGGTAATTGCCTCCTGTTGCAGGGGATGGCAATTTAGCATTCTGGGTCACAATGGCGGGGAGGTGCCCCGGTGAGCGATCTCACGCACACACACACACACACACACACACACACACACACACACACACACACACACACACACACACACACACACACACACACACACACACACACACACACACACACACAGCACGCACACACACACACACACACAGCACACACACACAGCACACAAGACACACACCGCTGTCAGAGTTGTGCCTGGAGGCCTGACACACGCTCTGCTATTATCTCGTCACACAAGCGCACACGGAGAGAGAAGGAGCTAGGAAAGGGAGACTGTCATTATCTGCAATCAAGCAGACTGAAGGAGAGCGAGAACCGAAAGGGAAGGAGGCAGACAGAGATGGAGAGCTCACCACCATATTAAGCTGCGCTATAAAACATCCAATTATTCTGCCCCCTCAAGGTTGGCTTGTCCTCCATTTGATCCTTAATGGAGTAATCTGTGGCATTTCAATTATTATTATTATTATATTTGTTTTTGCAAAAGTTGCAAAATCCCTTTTGACTGTTGATTTAACCCACGTGAGCCCTGTTTAAAAGCCCTAACCACACCAGAGGGTCGCCATGCAACATGCAAAGGGTTCTGAGTAGTTGCAAGGAGTTGCAGCTGGTGTGGTTTGGGCCTTATACCTTAAAAATACTAGCAATAATAATGGCAGATCTACAAGGTCACAGGCAGCGTGTTGCGAATTGCGATGTGACTTGAAATAGCAGATCTGCAAGCTTGCTGTGTGCTTGTAGACTGCGATTATCGCTGCTGTTTGAAAATCTTTGACAATTTATTTGTATCATTTCTTATGACAAAATCGCCAGGTTAAAAGTGGATTAAATGGTGCCCAAGTCTCCTGTCCGCGTCACCTCCTCACGACGATACATTTGATCGAATGTTGAAAGTTACAACATATCTTCGACAAAACATATCGAGTAGAATAAGCATAAACGGTGAGTTAAAAAAATAAACATGCTTGAGGATTGATTCAGTATTATTGAAAAATAATTTGCAATATAATAGTAAGTGTCGTCGATTTATCCCGCTATTACGCAGTGGTCTCTCTCTGAGCGAAGCTGCCTGCCTCGAGTCTCATGATGGGACAACAGGACGAGGAATGTGGTGGTGCGTCAGGTAAATGTGTCCCCGGTCTCTGGGAACAAGCGGCCATCTCTCGGCAGGCCTGTGAAACATTCCTGGGCTGTCTCTTAACGTCTGGGGCGAGGGATGCCGGGACGGGACGGGAGGCAGGCAACTGAGAGAGCTGTGGGCTCCCTTTGTCTGTGTCTGCCTGAGCCCTACGCACGCAAGCCCTACGCACGCACGCACACGCACAGACAGACAGACAGACAGACAGCGCTCTCAGTACCACCTCCTGTCTGCCCAGCAGGCTGAAGAGAAATCTGTGCGGTGTGCGCCTGTGTGTGTCACTATTGAACAAAAGAGGGCATTTTGTTTGCACATATGACTCGATTTGATTCACATACTGTAGCGTGGGAACCTTTATCTGAAATGCAGGTGGCATACTGTAATATCTCTCTCTCTCACACACGCATCACGCACACACAGTTACTTGGCAGTCGTAACGCTATATCACTGGACAAATCACTTTCTAATAAGCCGCTGTACAAGTAAAGTGCCAGCTATTAAATACGCTATTAGCCCTAAAGTGCAAATTGACTGCTGTGCAGATGAATGGCCTGCGGGCTGGATTAGGTAAGTGAGCCAGGAGAGAGAGACACAGTCTGTATCAATAGTATTGATCTGGCCCACTGGAAGGTTAGCCTGAATGGATGTACTGCAGAAACACTTAACGCACACTGAACAAGGCAATTTGTCAAGTTGGGGGAGAGAAAGAAAACGCTGCCTCAGACAAAACATAAAATAGGTGAAAAGTCACAGATGGTTGCTAGAATTGTGCTTTTTGTGTTTTTAATCTGCCATCTATACTATTAACTGTACTGTTTTTGTGATTTAAATTGTAAACGTATGCTTCCTATACCCTCTTTCAGAAACCTTGGCGGCAACAAGTTGACGAACATCAGCGAAGACGTCTTTGCCAATCTCCCCAATTTACGAGAGCTGTAAGTACTAGTCTTTATCCAGTGCAGTCACTAGGGGGTTACACGTACTGTACTGTACATCCATACTGTATGTCCATGCACACATACACTTAGGGCAGTGGTTCTTAAACAATCTAATGTCAGGGATCCCCAAAGTCATATGTATTAAGGGCCTTGCAAACGTGAAGCGAGGAACGCAGGCGTTGTTGCCTGGATCAACACAGGTCTCCTCCAGGTCTGTTGAAGAGGGGCGCAACAACACAAGCGTAAAAGAAAAGCTGGGCCGATGAGGTCTGGTGAGTCGCGGGCGTGTGCACGTAACGAGCACGCGCGCATCAAATTCACGGGACCGTGCTCGCGTAAATACGCTTGCGTTGTCACACCGCGACTTCTCCGAGCAAAAACACAGGTCTCATTGAAAATGAACTATAGGTGCGCTTTATCGCTTCCCGTTTGCAAGGTCCTTCAGGCTGCGGAAATAGTTTGTGCCAGTGACCCCCCATAAGAGAAGTTATGTGCTGTGCTTAAAAAAATATATATTTTTAATTTCTATAGATAATAGCTATATAAGTATAATATAGGGTTAATGTGGTTAAGCTGTTCCTCGTTTTGCTGGGGACCCCCCTGGGGGTCCCTGGACCCCGCTTTAGAGAGCAGCGCCTGGGATATCTCACTTGAGAGAAGGCATGACACGGCACACTTAACTGGAAGATTTGGTTCACAAATGGTGTCCAAACACACCACGGTGCTGTGTGTGTTCGTCCATGTGCTTAGTTGCAGTCAAGTGATCCAGGCAGCCACTCAAACCACTCCTGTATTAAAGAGTTTGTGTGCATGTGTGTGTGTGTGTGTGTGTGTGTGTGTGTGTGTGTGTGTGTGTGTGTGTGTGCGTGTGCGTGTGTGTGAGAGAGAGATTGTGCACGCGTTGTTGGCTGGGCTCCCGTTTTACACCAGTCCCTTTCGGTAGAGCTCAGCAGCATCGATCTGGCAGTCAGACAGCAAATCCATGAACAGCACGCACTGCCCCGTCAATTTCTTAACGGAACAACGTCCCTCTGTGCCTCTGTATTGCGGTGTTAGTGTCCCGTCTGCGTGGCGTGGCGGTGTGCGTGCGCGCATACGTCTGCAATGTTACAATACGAATACATCATCACGATCACAGCGTGACAGGGCAAAAAAACACACCAAAATGAACGGACAAACTCCCAATGCGTCGTCTTCGTCTTCAATTATAAACGTGCCACCTGGTGCCCCTCTGACCCGCCACCCCTACATCCCTATAGCACAGCAATCTAGCGCATGTATCGCCTTGAACCGGGTCCAATTGAGAATAAAGTGGTGGTTTTCTATATTAAGCCTGCGCTCCACCACCCGATACTGTGGGCAACACTGGCCTTGTAAATATTTTATACGGTGAGGAGAGGGCCCGGCTCGCTGTCACTCAGCACTGGCACACGGGGGTACGTACATGCACGCGCACATGCGCGAGCGCACACACACACACACACACACAGACACGCACGCACGCGTGTGCGCGCCGAGCGGTGATACACACACTGGTGACATCTCTGGCAGGCAGGGCCCAACCGGTCATACGCTTATGTCTACATCTGTTTTACTCCCGTGTTATTTTTAACCCATTAAGACCTGAGGACGATTCTTACAAATGTCTTCTACATCCCAACAGTTTTCCGAAAGCCTTACGCGTCTGTGTCAGCGGTCCTCAAACCTTTTCATGTCAAGTCGTTTCATGCCGCCGACCCCCCAACTCAAAATAGTTTGTTCCAGGAAAACAGAAGCAAAGATTGATTTGAGTTTTTTTTTTAAATCGCTTTAAAAAACAAATACATACACAGTATATCCAACGATTTTGCACTTTTTCACTCAAAGATAGCAGATCTACAAGCTCATGGCTTTTTTTGAATAGCCATAGCTAAAATCAAACATGACACAGATGGTTTCGCGGGTTTTAACCGTCTGATGGTCATTGTCACATGACTCATGAGATAATTTGTGCCTAATCCTTTGGCTCTGTGTCGATATGTGATGATGTGGAGATGCGTCATGATGATCCAAGGAATCCAGGGGGGGAAATGTGATCGTATGACCCTACAGTTCAAGAGTCACAGTTATAGGCCAAGACATGAAGCGGCCTGTTCCACCATTTAGAAAGATTTGCGCACGGCGGCTATTCCTTGAAGTTTCACGCCGATGATTGGTCTAAGCCAGGGGTTCTCAACCCGTGGGTCGCGACCCCTCGGGGGGTCGCCAAATTATTTTGGGGGGTCCCCAAAATATTTTCAAAATAAATAAATATATATATATATATTTTCACGATTTTTCAAAAATAGCAGACCTACAAGTTCATAGCGCGCCACTCGGTGGCGCGCTATGAGCTTGTAGATCTGCTATTTTTCATTTGCTAAATTATAACGATGCTTAAAACATCAAAAGGGGTTCCCGCCCAAAATGGTTTAAGGTTATTGTAGCAGTCAATTTATATTGGGGGTCGGGAGGGGGCGGGGCGGGGGTCCCGAGACATTGCCAAAGCATTTCCGGGGGTCCCCGGCCAAAAACGTTGAGAACCCCTGGTCTAAGCGGTGCGTGAGATTTAGCTTGCTCACAGAACTTGCGGCTCTGGCGGAGATTACAAACACGGGAATTATTGGCTTGAGCTCGGCGAGGCAGATGCGTTGAAGAGGCATCTCCAATCGCTGGAACCACTGCTTAATTGAATGAACCCAATGTGATAAGGTTTCTCAACTGTCTGAGGGTTCATTGTTCATGAGAGAGAGAGAGGGGCAATTGTAACGCCCAGGATTCAAACATCTACCGCTCATCAAAATGGAATCCCCCGCTTTTCCCAAAGGGACACATTGGCCTCATGAGCTTCAGACAGCACTGCTTACTTGTCGACCTCTCTGTGTCCTCCAACCCAACATCAGGGTCTACATTTCTCAATGAAGAGACCACCTTCAACCACTGCTGTAATTGTAGAATCAGAATCAATCTTTATTGTACGAATGTAAATAAAAGAAGTTCGCAATGAATCAGTTTAGTCTTTGCATCAGACTTTGCTCTTGTTCAGCAGTCTAATCGCTGACAACTAAAAGCTGTTCAAAAGTCTGGTAGTGCTGCCCCCGATGCTCCTGTAACGCTTGCCTGACCGTGGTTGCGACAGCGGCTTGAACAGGCTGTGGCTGGGGTGGTGAATGTCCCTGATGATACTTGCCGCCTTAACCACGCAACGTTTCTCATGTATTTCCTGGAGGGGGGGAAGCTCCCCTCCCGTGATGCGCTGCTCTGTTCGCGCCACTCTCTGCAGTGATCTGCGTTCCGTTAAGTCTTTGCATCAAAGGAAACTTACATTGACTGTGGGTGCTGAGCTAAAGAGAAAGAATTGTAGCAGACTCTTACCATACAGATTGGTAAGATTGGTTAAATGTCCTAATCGATTCGTTGCCACTCTTTTGCACCTTAGGGCTAACCTCTATATACCTGCTGCTTATTATCTTATTATGCAATGTGTATGTGTATATGTTCAATTTTTCTCCTTGCTCTAGCAAGGAGAAAAATAGATTTTTGTCTTTGGTCTTTGAATATATAGTGAAAAATGTGAACTAAAATCTTTGCTTCTGGGGGTCCCTACTAGCACAGCATATTTTGAGATGGGAGTCCACTGCCAAATACATATAATTGTGGGGGTCCTTGACATGAAAAAGTTTGAGAACGACTGGAACACAAGTTTTTCAGCAAACTGTTAGGATTTAGAAGACATTTGTAGAATGGGTTTAACTCACTATACTGCTGTTGGTGTTTGTCCCTCTCTACAGACGGCTGGACCACAATGAGCTGACCTCCGTGCCAGATTTAGGACCGGCCGCCTCCAAGATCCTATCGCTCTACCTGTGAGTACATCATCGGCCCACTTAACTCCTCTCATTCTGTCACCATATCCATCTGGGCTGGCTGGGTGGCTGGGTGGCTGGCTGGCTGGCTGGCTGGCTGGGTGGGTGGCTGGCTGGCTGGCTGGCTGGCTGGCTGGGTGGCTGGCTGGCTGGCTGGCTGGCTGGCTGGCTGGCTGGCTGGCTGGGTCTGTGGGTTGTGAATCATGGCATCTCGGACGACGGGGTCTTGAAATAGTCCCTTCGACTGTAGGTCACATCTACTTTTACATCTGCTCAGTAAAGATTGCAATTAGTTGATGGCCATCACAAGTGCTATTAGGAACTTAGGGACTTTATGTTCTTGTTTGACCGGCTAAACTCGGATCAAAATTGCTTGTCCGCTCTGACTTTATTGGCGTCGGCAGCATAGAGCCATTGGGAGGGAAACTGAAACGCTCGCTCCAAAAGTTAACACACTCAGGCCCCTTTTTTCCGTGGACCACTTGCCACCCAGCGTTTCTTGTATTCTTGTTTTACTGAGGTTAAGATTAGGAATAAGGTTAGGTTTATGCATAGTTTTACTATGAGGTTAGGTTTTGGAATAAGGTTAGGTTTAGGCATAGTTTTACTGAGGTTACGTTTAGGAATAAGGTTATGTTTAGGCATAGTTTTACTATGAGGTTACGTTTTGGAATAAGGTTAGGTTTAGGCATAGTTTTACTGAGGTTATGTTTAGGAATAAGGTTATGGTTAGGCATAGTTTCACTGAGGTTATGTTTAGGAATAAGGTTATGGTTAGGCATAGTTTCACTGAGGTTATGTTTAGGAATAAGGTTAGGTTTAGGCATAGTTTCACTGAGGTTACGTTTAGGAATAAGGTTAGGTTTAGGCATAGTTTCACTGAGGTTACGTTTAGGAATAAGGTTAGGTTTAGGCATAGTTTCACTGAGGTTACGTTTAGGAATAAGGTTAGGTTTAGGCATAGTTTCACTGAGGTTATGTTTAGGAATAAGGTTAGGTTTAGGCATAGTTTTACTGAGGTTATGTTTAGGAATAAGGTTAGGTTTAGGCATAGTTTCACTGAGGTTATGTTTAGGAATAAGGTTAGGTTTAGGCATAGTTTCACTGAGGTTATGTTTAGGAATAAGGTTAGGTTTAGGCATAGTTTCACTGAGGTTATGTTTAGGAATAAGGTTAGGTTTAGGCATAGTTTCACTGAGGTTATGTTTAGGAATAAGGTTAGGTTTAGGCATAGTTTCACTGAGGTTACGTTTAGGAATACCGGCTCGTGACCGTTTCAAGGTGCGAGCGTGTTTTGGGGCGAGCAGTCTTGTATTCGTTGGGAGTGATCAGTACACACTCGACAAGCTTGACTAGTCTTGTTAGCCAGCCATGCAGTGCGGTGCTAGCTAGCTAGCTAGCTAGCTGAAGTGTCAGGTCCCATACAGCTCTTTCCTAGTTGCTTCCAGTTGTGAAATTCTGCCTGCAGGGCCTGCGTGCGCTGGCATTTCACTGAAGATTTACTGCCCTATTTGGGAACGGCTGGTGTGTGTGAATGTGTGTATATATATGTGCACGCTGCACACATGTGAGTTTGTGTGTGTGGGTGTGCATGCATCACTGCTCATCATCTTGTGTGTATCACAAGTATAAGCGCAGTGGCCTATTGACATTCTCTCTTTCATGCACACATGCACACACACACACACACACACACACACACACACACGCACACTATGACCACGGCCTGCCCGTCTAATCTGTCTGTGAGGTCTCATTGTTGTGGGGGTTTGAGACGTTGTGTTGCCTTGTCATGTGTACCGCCGGAACATTCTAGCTTCTCACTCAACCAGAAAAGACGTTGCGTTAAAGCCCCCCCCCCCCCCCCCCCCCCTTCCACCCCGCGCCATAGCTTGGCTAGTGTGAACACTCCGAAACAGTCTGTGTGTATTTTCTTTCACGCCTTGCTAGCACAACCGACCGACTCCCCCCGCGATATTAAAGCATGCAGCTGCCGGCTCCTGTGAAGTGGCTCATCGGCGTATCACTTTCAGCGACGGGCTTAGTAATGGTCATGCCCCGGCCTCTCCCTGTGTGTCATCTGCCCGATACGCGGGATTTATCATCTGGCCGCCCGCGGGGCCAAGAATGCTGCCCTCAGCACTTATTGTCTGTTGGGAAGGCCAGGTTCTATTGAGCAACACTTTGCACGACTCTCTTGTCAAGCTGAACTCATGTTGCCCTGTCAAAGCGTGGATCGATTGAGTGAGAGTTTGGAAGGGTTTTTCTTTGTTTTTTTTGTTTTGTTTATTTTGTTTGTTTTTTTGGTGGTACATTGTGGAGAGGTGACTCCCACCAGAGTGAGGTTCACCTTTCACCTTACAGGAAAATCTGCACTTGCTCTCTGTTCTCCTCTGTCCGCTAACAGGACGGTTGGGGTCTTTTTTTGGCCTGACTCGAAGCCTGTTGCTATGGGAAGACCCGATGGGGAGGGGGAGAGAGAGAGAGAGAGAGAGAGAGAGGAGGTGGGGATAGAGGGGAGGGTCCTATCTTTACAAAGCTACACAGCTGAAATGCCCCTCGGAACACCCTCGCAGCTGCGGCTTTCCGTCAAGCGGCTTTACTGTAAACCAGGGCGAGGGAGGGGGATCGGGGGGGGTGGTGGGTGGTTTTTTTTGGGGGGGGGGGGGGGGGGGGGGTGCGAGGCTGGGTGGGTCACAGTGACATGAGTGACATCACCTCGGTTACTGTAGGAAGGGGTTGGGGGGGCTGCGGCAGGAGAAGAGGTGAGGGGGGGAGTGGGGTGAGTTGGCCTCCAGCTCAGGTTCATGCAACCCCCCCCTCCTCCTCGCCAACCTCCACTATCCCCAAGCCCTCCCTTTCCTTGTGTGTGCGTGTGTGTGCGTGTGTGTGCGCATTTGTGTGCACGTGTGTGTATGTATGTGCGTGCGCATGTGTGCGTGTGTGTGTGTGTGCCTGCGGCCTGTGTGTGCGCTCGGGTACCTTGGCAGAGGCAGTGCAGTGCGTGCGGAATTCCTGCGCCGTTGGTCGGAGAGCCGCTGGAATGTGGTCTGACTGCAGGTCTGTGTGAGACAGTGGTTCCACAGACACTCAGACGGACAGACAGAGAGAGTCTTTCTTCCGGGCCCCGACCAGATCCAGTCCTTGGCCGACTGACTTGAGTCCTTCCAGAATGCCGGGGCATCCAGCGCTGAATGCTGCCGAGTGTCTTCTGACCGAAGGATGCCACCTCGGCAGCCTTGTGCCACGTGCGGCGTGTCACGCACTCGGCTGGCAACTGCTAACAAGATGGTGGCTGTGAGATGCACTGTAGACTAGAGTATAGCAGGGCGGTCTAATGCAGGGCTGTGAGATGCACTGTAGACTAGAGTATAGCAGGGCTGTCTAATGCAGGGCTGTGAGATGCACTGTTGACTAGAGTATAGCAGGGCTGTCTAATGCAGGGCTGTGAGATGCACTGTTGACTAGAGTATAGCAGGGCTGTCTAATGCAGGGCTGTGAGATGCACTGTTGACTAGAGTATAGCAGGGCTGTCTAACGCAGGGCTGTGAGATGCACTGTCGACTAGAGTATAGCAGGGCTGTGAGATGCACTGTTGACTAGAGTATAGCAGGGCTGTCTAATGCAGGGCTGTGAGATGCACTGTAGACTAGAGTATAGCAGGGCTGTCTAATGCAGGGCTTCTCAACGGGGACCCCCGGAAATGCTTTTGGCCCTATTTAATTTAATTATTTTAATTTTATATATTACAATTTTTTAATTTTTTTATTTATGCCTTTGATTATATTAAAAAGCCTTTTAAAATATGAAATAGTGGACTTTTTTTTATATATATTTCTGGGGCTTTTTTTGCCTTTATTGATAGATCACAGTAGGTAGACAGGAAAGGGGGGGGGGGGGGGGGGGGGGATGGGGGGGGCGTGACACACTGACTGTCATGATGCTGGATTACCAGCCAAGGTGCCTGGACTGCTAAACCGGCCCAGGCCAAAATAGTGGACTTTTTAAGTCCTTTTCCTGCTGCCCCTCCCTCCCTCCCTCCCTCCCTCCCTCCCTCCGTTCCCTATAGATCTCTTCCTGTTCTGAACGGTGACCTAACTCCTTCTCTCCTTCACCTCCTCCTTCCGCTCCCCCGCAGCTCCTTCTCACCTCCTCGCTCCCCGTCCTTTGATCTGCTCTTGTGCAGTTCATCAGGGCAGTGATAAGCCAATGAGCAGTGGCCCTGCAGTGATAAGCCAATGGGCAGTGGCCCTGCAGCGAGCACTTCATCCTATTAATCTGTGTGGACTGGACAGTGTCGCGGCGATGCACGTCAAGCTGGGTCCTTTGGCAGCCAATCGGCGCTCTTTGATCGGATTGGCCAGCAACCAATCGGGGGGCTTGTTTTCCCCCCGGGAAAACACTTTGTTGCTGCTGAGATCACAGGAGCTTGTGGCCATGGTTCTCACAGTGCGGCACAGGGACCCCTCTGGGTGCTTTGAGAGGGTTCCAAATGAACCCTTACACTCTGAGAGTGTAACGGTCTGAGAGTGTACAAATGGAGAGTGGAGAGAACAAATGGAGAATGTACAAATGGAACCAAAATGATTGCCAAAAGCACTTTATTGCACTTTATCAAGGGAATGTGTGCAATATCTCTGTTTTGTGTATGTTGGGTGTTTCATGCCTGTTTTTCCTTTTCGTATGTGAACGTGTCTGTTATTTGTATGCAGCTGTGACTCTGTCTCCAAGACAAATTTCTCCCAAGGGAGACAAATAAAGACAACCTTGAACCTTGAACCTTGAACCATCACAGGCCCATTTGGTTCCATTTGTACAACCTTCAGAGTTATGGGGGTAGAGGTATAATATGTTACCCTTTCAGTTTTTTGTTAAAAAAAGAGTCAAGATGTCTTCGCTTAGGCCTGATAGCTGTTGTTTTGGTACAGCTGGTCTTGTTATGGTACAAGCACCGCCACCGTTTATACAAGCGTCTCCGACTCCTCTTGCATCATACATGACTGATTGATCCAAAGAAAAATAAAACAAGTTCAATGAGAACCAATGGTATGTGGCAAGACAATAGGGAAGCCCGCCCAATATAACAGCCAAAATGAGACCAGTGCTCGCAAAACCCAGCTTGCACTTTGCCGGCCCCTCGAGATCCTACCAAGAATGAATGAATGAATTGAACAAGGTCTATTAAAAAAAAAAAAAAAAAAACATGGCGTCAAAAACTGGCCGCGGGGCAGCGGCGCACATGTCCCCATCAAGCGGCCGCCCTTCCACATCAAAGACGAAAGTGCAGGCGGGCGATTGGAAATCACGTGTCCTGCGGGACGGGGATGATCTGATTTGGAAATAATTCCTCTTTTGTCCGGGACGGCCCAGCTTCAAACGTGGGCGGAGAATCTGCTCCCAAAGATCACACTGGAAAGTGTGGAGAAGGAACGGGGCCGGCTCTGCGTAAAGCAGCCCCTCTCCCCGACATGCACATCAAAAGGCGAGGTGTCAGAAGCAGCTTCCCTCAGACGGTCAGTAGGGGCTCTAATGAGATGTGGAATTAAGTGGGATCGGACCAAATAAAGACCCTCAGCAACACACACATCAAAGAGTGGGTAGAGTCAATTGAAACTCGCCGTTTTTTTGCACAAATGTCACCGGCCGTGTGATAATCACAGCTTTTTTTTTGTTATAAACGGCCCCATTGTGTATGTGTGTTGACTTCAAACGTGCTGTGAGCGATCTCTTCCTCCTTCTAGCGCTCTCTCTCTCAATCTCGTGCGCAGCTGGGCTCTTATAAGTGTGGGATGGAAAAGGGGGATGTGGTGAGAATGAGAGATAGAGAAAGAAAGAAAGAGAGAAAGAAAGAAAGAGAACTTGGCTGGTTACAGAGAAAGAGAAGAACAGAGAGAGAGAGAGAGAGAGGCCAACATCTCCCACCAGTTTGAGACTGATCTGTTTTTCCCAGCGAAGGTCACCAGCTGTTGACCCCACCTCACCCGCACCAGAGCCTCTGTGTGTGTGTGTGTGTGTGTGTGTGTGTGTGTGTGTGTGTGTGTGTGTGTGTGTGTGTGTGTGTGTGTGTGTGTGTGTGTGTGTGTGTGTGTGTGTGTGTGTGTGTGTGTGTGTGTGTGCTGTGAGTCCGCGACTCATCTTTAACTATTTCCGCCACTGTTTATTCAGGTGGGCCGCTGTGATGTGACCCCTCCTCCTCCCAGACTAAGTAAATGGTTGACTGTGTGTGTGTGTGTGTGCGTGCGCGCATGTGTGTGTGTGTGCGTATGTGCGTGCATGTGTGTGTTACGGCTGGAAAGGAGAGATGGACTGACCTTGTTTTGATGAAGATTGACTGGCGGAACACCTGCCCATATGCACACACAGACACACACACACACACACACACACACACACACACACACACACACACACACACACACACACACACACACACACACACACACACACACACACACACACACACACACACACACACACCAGATACAGCAAGAAAGAGAATTCTTGGAAGTTTGGCAATCAGTGAGCCGAGCTGAAGATTTAACGTTCTTTGTTGCATAGTTTGTGGCTCAACGTTAAACTGTTGGATCCACATCAGTTCAGCTGTGTATGTTGATTTAAAGCAGAAAGCCCAGGACTTGTGTCCAAGTGTCCAAGTGTCCAAGTGTCTAAGCTCCGTCTCCTAGCTACGGCTACAGGGAACGTGAACGTGAACGTGACACACTGCGACACCCTCCCGGGCCCCGGCCCTACGGCTTGAGAACCAGTGGGAGACTAGTAGTATAGTCTATCGTGGTGCGTGCACGTGGGGCAGGCGTGTGCACGAGAGGTCAGTAACTTTAGCCGGGGTGTCAGGACAGCTCTCTGCCAGTGCCCTGGCATGTGTCATACATGTCCGCCAAGCGGCAGGGCTTTCATGTGCACTCAGATGACACTGGCCCCGTGCACGCACCCACCCACACACACACACACACACACACACACACACACACACACACACACACACACACACACACACACACACACACACACACAGTCACACACACACACACACGACAGAACCATGATATGACCATAGTGTCTGCTACTGTCTCAGTCCTGTCAGTGTGTTTGTAAGTAAGGTTTGCGTTCGACTACATTTTCTTATTTACCACTTCCCAAAAAATAGTTAAAATAGCCGCTCTGTAAGCTTACTGTGAGTTTCTCACTATTTACCTTGAATAATCGTTCATTAGTCGTAACCGAGGCAAAACTTTGAAGTAATCGTTATATTGATTTAACATCATATCGCCCCAGGCCTAATTTGAGGCCACTTTTACCATGTGTTAGGCTTCTGTGTGCGAGCGTGCGTGAGTGCGTGTGTGCGTGCGTGTGTGTAGGGGTGGGGCCTGGTGGGGGTCCGGGTTACATATTTCTCTCTACGTGTGTGTGTGTATGTGCGGACATGCGTGTGTGTCAGCCATTCTCTTGCTCCTCCAAGGTAAACAGAGCAAAGTCACTGAGATTCTCTCTCGCTCTCTCTCTGTTCTTGTCAGCTATGTGGAATGGGTCCTGACCGTCCATACCCAAAATAGCCCAGCACAGATGTTGAGGGGGGTGGGGGGGGGGGGGGGGGGGGGTACAGGGTTAGAGTATGACCCTCCATTCCACACACCCAGAGCAGGGCCAAAATAAAAAATAGGGTTGGGGGGGGGCGGTGTGGAGGCTTTCTTTATTCCTAAATAAATGATCCTCGTTCTTTTCTCAGGCCTGCCGTTTGCCCCCACAGCTAACGAGCCTTGGCAAAATGATGCCTTGAAATAACCTTCCCATGTTGCGGCCCGGCCGGCAGCTTCCTGTAATAACCTTCCCATGTTGCGGCCCGGCCGGCAGCTTCCTGTGTCTGAAGGGAACCGCTGTGTGCTTTAGTGCCCCTGCTCACTTTGGGCATTTCTGAAGCCGTCCCGTCGGGAGGACATATTCTGAGATGACGGGTGCTATTCTGGGCTCATCCTGTCTTTAAATGACAGCTGGCTATATTTCTGCATTTTCGCCAGAAAGCCAGTGTTGACCCTGGCAGAATACCCTGTTTAAGTTGCAGTTACGTCTATTACATAGTATATAATGCCCTAAGTACACATCAATATACATTTTTAATGAATGTAACTTATTATATAATAGTGTTATTTCGGCCGCTTTTCCCAGATTGCGTTTTTTGATCAAAACAAGCTATGCATGGCCCATGGCACGCGAAGCGACGTGCACGCTCGCCGTCGTGTCGGATACTAAGTAGAGTTCTCATCGGGCCTGAAAATTAAGGCCCGGCCCTACCCTACCCTAACTGGGTCGGCCCGAGGCCCGGCCCGACCCTAACAATTACCATAATGTCAGGCCCGAAAACCCGAAAAAGCCCGAGTGGAAAAAAAAGAGAAAAAAAGGAAAAAGAAAAATGCCACTATATGGCCGCGGCGCCGTGGATTATTGAGACGACCGTGTCAGAGAACGCACTAATAGTCTAGTCGCCGAAATAAAGGATTTATGTAACTCACGTTAATTGGCTGATAATGTTCCATTTTCAACATTCTAATGGTTTCCAGCAATTTCCAGGGGTGAGTAAACATCTTCTGAATCAAAGTAGCAGCGATCCTCTGAAGTGACACAGTTAATTATGTCCAATAGGCTACTGGCAATATTATGACAATTGTCAATTTGGCTATAATCTACTAGGTTACTGTATAGTTTACATTAATCATTGCCTCTCAAACCCACATACCACGCGTAATGTGCGTTGCCTAACCTAAAGAACAGACATACAAACCATCAACATGCCGCTCGATGGCGTGTCGAGTCTGTCGACAGCTTGCAGATCTTTTATTTTGGGCAGTGGGCACACAACGAGGCGCGCTGCGCTACGATGGGGAAATTAAATAGCTGTAGGCTACAGCGCGCTGCGATACGATTTGTAAACCAAATAGCTGTAGCCTACAGTGTGACTGTAACATTGCTTGGTCATCATGTAACTATATTACGTGCAGGCGCTTTCATAGTTATATGGAGCATTTACCGTTGATTAGGTAGCCTAATTTAGCTTATTCACCCAGCTGGGTTCAACGAGACAGCAGTGTCTCGTTAAGCCCCGACGTTTCCAAAACGAGCTATTGCGGATAAATCGATGGTCTTATAAAACATTTAAGCATATGGCAAGTTGACTTAAGTTATATAGTTGATGCTGAGCAGTAAGCAGCTCATTTGGTTGGCAAACCAGAGGCCAGCCAGCGGTAGCAAATTCAACAACCACCGTTCTATTCTGTCACTTTGGTGCGCTGCTGCCTGCTGCAGTGCTGATCATCGCCTCCTCCTCCTTCAGTCACATATAGTATAATAGCCTAAACTGTAAAAGTTAATCGCCAACATTCACCAGCTCAGCCCTCTTCATATTAAATAAATACATTACACAAACAACAGAATTGTTATTTTTGTTATAATAAAATTATTAAAAAAAAAAGAAATCACGGAAAATCACAGAGCCTGAGGCTCGGCCCGGCCCGACTAATTATCGTGCATTTTGGGCCCGGCCCTACCCGAAAATGTCGGGCCGGGTCGGGCCGGGCCGGATTCGGGCAGAGATTGAGAACTCTAATACTAAGTTGTAGGGAAGCGTTGAAAGCCGAACAAAGAATGCTCGGTCGGGTACCGACGGCTTCTGCCCTTCTGTAGCAGCGGGTTGGTGGAGAGGGGGGAGAGAGAGATGGTAAATGGAGAGCTTCCTGGTTGGCTCTTTAGCTTATTTGGCCAGTTTTAGCCTTTTCCCTCTCTGAGCAGACATTGGCCGTCACACATTTGAACTAGATACCATATTCACAACTCTCAATTCCTGTACTACGCAGTACTACGTCTAGCGCAAAAATGTTTCGTGTTTTTTTGTTTTTTATTTTGGTCTAAGCTGCACTGCAGGCTACTGCCACCTCCTGGTATGGAGAGACAGTTTGCAATAGTTTGGGCGGTGTGGCGACCAGAACTTTAGGACACCTGAAAATCCGACATCATCCAAAGTCGGGACCCCACAGTCTGTAGTAGTCTGAAGTAGTCTGTTTGGTGGAGAGCTACCGTAAAGCCATGGTGCTCTTGGGATACTTCTGATCCACAAGCTCAGAAAGCAGCGTGGCACGTTGTCGTGAGCTAATAGATCGGCAAAATTCTGTGCGACAAGTCACCGGTGCGCCACTACGTATAAATCAGGCATAACAGGTCCCAGTCCCGGAGAAGCCACCTCTCCCATCCATCACGGTGTTAAGTGCTCTACAACCAGAGATGGCTCAGTGACTCTTGGTGATCAATTAAGTGATGATTGGGTGACATTAATCTCTGTGGGAGAAAAAAATGCTACAGGTGTCCCTGGGATTGTTTGGAGAGGGACCAGCCTCCTCAAGTAGTTGTTTGCTGTGGGGGACTCTGGGCCACTTTGTTCTGTGTACTCTTCTCCTTCCCTCCTGAAAGGGGCTTACTAGGGAAGCTAAGGGAGGTTAGGTTGGGAGTATGGGAGTGGGTGCTGAAAGTGTGGGAACATTTCTTTTGGATGGGGGGGGGGGGGTCATCTTTTCCTGGTTCGGTTTGTTTGCGAGCGCAAGAGTTTGCCGAACACTGCTCCACTCGCTGCCCTTTGAACGTGTCATTTATTTATTTCCGTATTTATTTATCTTCCCCCGCAGACATCACAATAAGATCCGCAGCGTTGACGGCGTGCGGCTCGGAGCCATGGCGTCCCTGGAGACCCTGGATCTGAGCAACAATGACATCACAGAGCTACGAGGCCACGGCTTCCCAGCAGGCCTCCAAATCAAAGACCTGTAAGTAGAGCTGTCCCCCAGGGCTCTGTACTGGGGCCCCCCTTCCTTCTGTCCCTAGTCTACACCAAAAATACCAAAACGGTTCAAATAAACTAAATCATCTGCAAGCTCTACACGCTCTCACAGTTGCACTGTGAGCTTGTAATTCGCCTATTTTCACCAAATTAGGTTTTTATTACATAATATTTTATTACAGAATATGGACGCTAGGGCTCATGTGGTTAATTAATTAAGGGTTTCCCCCCACCTACCACTGCAGAGTCCATTCCACCCAGAGCTAGTTGTGTGTTTTTAAAGACATGCCGCTGTGGTCTTCTGTTCTGTTCCAGGTACCTGAGCAACAACAAGATCAGCACGCTGGAGCTGAGAGCTCTGGACCACCTGGGCTCCACCCTGCAGGTCCTCAGGCTGAGCCGGAACCGCGTCAGCCAGGTCCCTGTCAGGGCCTTCCAGCTGCCCAAGCTCATCCAGCTGTGAGTACAGCACTACAGAACGCACACCGCTTCAGGAACCACACAGAACGCACACCGCAGAGACTGACACACTGACACTACACACGTAACACAAAACGTCTCACACACACACACACACACACACACACACACACACACACACACACACACACACACACACACACACACACACACACACACACACACACACACACTATGCTGCTATCTATCGTCTCGGTCGGGTGGAAACCAACTTACTACTTACTTTTCAGGATTCAAATAATAAAATAAATAGCAAAAGTAGCAGATCGACAAGTTCAAAATGTGTCGCTTTGCTTCACGCCAGGTTTTAGCTTGCGGAAAAAGGTAAAAGATGTAAATAAGAGCGTTGTGCCCGACAGCGACGACTTGTTGGTTTAGTTTGTGTGCTCTTAACGCTGCACTGAGCCCCGGTCCGCCAGACAGCCAGCGGCCCACCTAGCTTGATTTACAGCCTTCTACCACAGTAGAGCTCCTGAGTGGGCTGGCACGTATCCCCCCCCCCCCCCGTCCCCCCACCTCGTCCCCCTGCAGCATACAGACTCTAGGCGGTACAGCTATCCACAGCTCAACACCTCCATTCTGAGGAAGGGAGGAGGGGGGGAAGGGACACATGTAACGGGAATCTCCTCCATTGTGGCTCCAGCGGTTTCCCCAGGTGCCCATTGTTGGGCAGGTGGCCCCGGTGACACTGTATCTGCACTCGCTGGTGGGCAGGTGGCCCCGGTGACACTGTATCTGCACTCGCTGGTGGCGAAAACACACCGGAGCACAAAAGAGCCTGTGTGGATGTTTACGCTCGCGGGGCTGGGGGCCCATCACGCCCCTCACACACACACACACACACGCCAGGTGTGCGGCTTCATCGTTACATGCAAAACCGGGCCCCGCCCTTTTGATAAGGCCGAGAAGAGAGCGACTGTGGTTTCTCTCTCTCTCACGCAATTTGTCGTCCCAGCCCCGCCCCCATGGAAAATACAGGGACCTAAACCGACGAAGACTGTTGCAACAAGTTGTGTTTTCCTTGGGTGATACTTATCTGAGTGGAGACAGATTCCAGGGAATCTGGCGCTCCTTGTTAGTTGGTTTTGCTCCTCCAGGTGACTTCTCTGGGATTTATGGAGCCTTGGGTCGGTGCAAAACGGGGGGATGGCCGGGTCAGAGCTTGACCCTTGTTTGTAAGCCTGCGGGTGTGCGCGCACACACACACACACACACACACACACACACACACACACACACACACACACACACACACACACACACACACACACACACACACACACACACACACACACACACACACACACACACACACACACACAAGGTCCCATACCACAGGTGGAACAGACACCACAGTGGAATGCCTGTTGAGCCAGTGGTTAGTTGTAACCAAAGCACATGAGCTATCCCGATGCCTAGCGTTTGACTTAGGGTGTGATGGATTCACGTGTGGCATCATGAGGGCATATAGCGTGACTATGCTATGCTATGCCCCCGAAATGTTGGCTCATCCCCGATATTAATAACCTTCGGAAATAATAAGTAAGAATCAGAATTCTTATTGTCACGTCTGGTGTGAAGAAGCGGGTGGAATTCCTTTCTATCGTGCGCAACTACCATTTTGTAGTTTCTGTGAGAGGAGAGAGGATAGAGTCAGGGCAGGAGAAATGAGAGAAAAAACAGAACAGGGAATAGAAATAGGTTAAAAAAAATATATATATTAGCGTTGGCTATGCATAAATAGCAGATATACAAGCTTTGTGCTATCCTGCGAGCTTGTACATCTGCTATTTTTGAACATTTTAGGGAAAAAAAGTGAATTGAAGTGACTGAACATGCTGTAGTGTGCATGCCATGTGGCGGTGTGACACGCATTCACATATGTGTAGAAGCACTGCCATTCTACTTCCTATCGCGGCTGTTTGTTTACATTGATGATGAAGTCGCACGTTTTGCCGTTTCCCTTCGTATTGCATGTTTACATGGAGACACGAGGCGGAGCAGTTTTCAAAGATTTACGCTCTGGAAGGGGGTTTCACTTTGTTGCCGCTTCACCGCCCGAAAATGTCGTTTCCGTCTACTCCAAACAGAAAGCACGGCTGATATTTCATTTTTACGTTTTCTCTACAGACTGCTGCGTTGAGTGCGTTCTAAACTTTTTCACGTCAAGGACCCCCAAATTGACACTTGTTAGCCTGCGGACTCACGTTTGAAAATATATGCCAGGGACCCCCCATAAGAGAAGATTTTTACAGCTCTAGTAGAGATTCTCAACCCGTTTAATTTCAAGAACCCCCTCCCAGTTTGACATGCATTAGGCTACGGACCCCTTTTTAATGGCATTTCAATCTCTGAGACCCTCGATTAAGTCGATTTATATTATAAAATCAATGATTAATTAATTTAACTCTCAGAGTTACAGACCCATAAGGGGTCCATTTGGTTCCAAACTATCACTTAGCTGGGGGACCCCCTGGAACTCCACTTTGGGAACCACTGGTCTGAACGGGGCCTCTGTGTCTGTGACTCACCTTCTCCGTCTCCTCCACCCTCAGGGAGCTGAACAGGAACCGCATCCGTCAGGTGGAGGGTCTGACCTTCCAGGGTCTGTCCAGCCTGGAGGTGCTCAAGCTGCAGAGGAACAACATCAGCAAGCTGACGGACGGAGCCTTCTGGGACCTGTCCAAGATGAAAGTCCTGTACGTGTCGTTCAACCACCGCATCTCAAACATTCAAGCTCATGTGCTAGCTTAGTAGATTGGCGGCTTGTAGATTGGCCATTTTTTTAATAGCTGAAGTGTAAAATAGGGTTAACGTGGTTAAACTATTTTGGTGGGGACCGCCGTGGAACCCCTCCAAGGAACCCTGGCGTTATCCGGACCTCCATTTTTGTGGTTTGTACGATACGTTGATGTGTCAGAGAACGGGGCCTCGATTCCTGTCAAATATTATCCTACCTGTCAATTCATTTTGCACCGGCACCCACATTCTCGGAACCACAGTGGTTCCGACTGTATCGGCTATTTTAATGTTTAATCTTTTTTTAATTTTTTTATTTTTGCCGTCCTCCTTTGATAATCGACAATTTGGACGATGTGATGGTCTCATTTAATATCTCATTTAATATAACTTTTCAGTTTCTTTTTAGAGGTATTAAAAAGGTCTTAAACGTCCTTAAATTGGACAAAAATAAATTGCAGATTAGACACACCAACGGACCGACATGCCTGTATACACTTATACTGTATGTTGGTATGTTTACTGTTAAAACAATGTTGCACATTAAGTTTGAGAACATCTGGTCTATATGACTGTATGTACTGTATATGTTTATATGACTGTATCTATATATCTATATGACTGTATCTATATATCTATATGACTGTATCTATATATCTATATGACTGTATGTCCTCCTGGTGTTCCTTACAGTCACCTGGACTACAACAGCCTGACGGAAGTGAACGGTGGCTCCCTGTACGGCCTGAGCTCGCTGCAGCAGCTCTTCCTCAACAACAACTCCATCGCCCGCATCAACCCGGACGGCTGGAAGTTCTGCCAGAAGCTACGAGAACTGTGAGCAGCAGCACCACGCCTCCATTAACTGCCTGAACAATGTAGCAATTACACCGACACGCACATATCTGTCAGCAGACCGTGGTTAAATATGCTAAACGTGAGATAATGGCCGCGGAAAGGAATTCAAGGCATGTGTAGTGTTTGTACAGTATATGATTTTTTTTAAAGTTATTTTAGCTATACCTGTGGTGCGGAATCAAAAATGTCAAGTGGTTCCCCTGGTTCATTTAAACCTAAAAGAGGGACCTGTGCATGCACACGATTTGCAGGATCAGATTAGCGCGTTGTTAAATTCTAGCATTTCTTCTTGTTTTCATTCATTCGCTCGTTCGCGCTCCCTCTAAAACCCCAGGGCTGTGTCCTGAGAACCGTACCCTTTCTCCCCCCCCCCCCCCCCCCCCCCCGCCCATATCATCCCTACTACCCTCACCGGGGCTGAGGAACGTTGTGCCGTAACACCCAATACGCCACGCCATTCTCTAGGATAAGCCTGTTTATCCCATAATTAGAGCCGGGCTTTGACAGTACTTAAGCCTTTCGACAAGCGTTTTTGTATTCAGGTCTGAGACGCGGGGGTTTGACAAACCAGCATCTAATCCCCTGCTGGTTTGTGTTGTGGTAATTACGCTGACGGATAACCCTCCTCGCTCTTTGTCTAACCAATGAGGAGCTATTATCCAGAAGCCTTTCAGAAGCCGTTGACGTGACTGTCACCGTAGCAGCAGCAGCAGCAGTAGCGGCGGCGGCGTGCTCAGGTGAGGCGGCGCTAACCGCAGTGCCCCCATCAGGGGTATCGGTTGCATCGTTTCAGTTCAGCCGTAAAGCGAGACAGAGATACTGTATGAGGGAGAGAGGGAGATGGAAAGCACACTGTAGTCCACTTGCATGAGCCAGACTTATAGCTCTTTTCCACGATAAGAAGTGAACCATGGCCTTCTGGATGTGTTTCCATTACACTCTGTTTCAGATATCGTTGTTGTCGGGCAGGAACCGCTTATCTCCATATTCAATATGGTTCTCAGTCAGAACATCATTTGGGGCCCTCGGGAGGTATTAGCACTACTACAAACCCATGACTTTGGGGAAACCAGAACTTACACGTTCAACTGTTGTCGAAAATAGAACATTGTGAGCTTGTAGATCAGCTGGATTTTTTTATGAGTTTTGTTTTATGGCGTGCAGAACTTACACAGTTTACTGCAATATTATCTCAATGCTGTTTCCTGTGAATGTTTTCCGTTTCGTGCATGACAGAATGGCTGACGGCTCCCCATGTCTGGCCGCGCATCATCACGGTTTGACGATTATATGATGTATTATTATCTCGGGGTCGTGATGACTCGCTCCTTTCCAGATAGCACAGAGGAACAGGGGAGGGATATGAGGAGAGAGGGCCCGTCTTTATGAGCAGCCAGTTATTGCATTCCAAATAGGCCAGGCTGAGCTTTGGCCATCAGGGAGAATCTCTCCACACATGACCGGTCAAGCGGACCCGATCCTCGGCCCCGGAGACAGGCCCGGCAGGGCCACTGAGAGGGCAATAAAAAACACACAACACCGCCTTTCCAATACCGCCGTCTACCCGATCTCGACTGTGGGATTCATTATCATCCGCAAATCGGAGCGCATTAAGGTGTTATTATATGTTCTAGCCGGTACAGGGCTGCGGCGTGTGTGTGTAATTGGAAGAGCGGCAGCGAGGTCCTCCGAGGCTTTACCACATGCTCAAGTGCCCTTATAAACTGAGGTTGTCAGCTATGTGACGCACGTTAGAGAATCGCTGTTTCGGGACGCTTCGCTTTGCGGAGCCTGCTAAGCACATTCTCTGTTAACGTCTTGTGGTGCAGGAGCAAGGAGGGGGGAAAAAAAGAAAAGTGCCATGGAAAAACACATCACCAAGTGGCAAATAGACATGGAACCAGCCATGAAATTCAGCATAATGATGTCTCACGTTACCTCCGGTGCCCTGCCAAACTGTCATCTCCGTCCAGACCTCACACAGTATATTTCTCTTCTCTCTCTCTCTCTCTGTCTCCTGCCTTAACAACTCTGTCTCTGCCCTCTTTTCTCTGTCATTCCCACTCTCTCTGTGTCTCTCTTTAACTCTCCCCGTACGCTCTTCTCTCTGTCTCTCTCTCCAGGAATCTGTCGTACAACAACTTGACTCGTCTAGACGAGGGCAGTCTAGCCATGCTGGGGGAGCTCCACGGCCTCCGTCTGGGACACAACTCCATCAGCCACGTCACCGAGGGGGCCTTCAGGGGCCTCAAGGCCCTGCGAGTCCTGTGAGTAAAAAAAAACCCACCACCACACACACACATGCATGCACACGCACACCCACACACACACACACACACGCAGAGCCACCTCCACCCAAATGCCCTACAAAAACCCACACAAATAACTGACAAATAAGCCCCGAAATGTCCCACATGGGAGCAGTGAAAGTGGAGACCTTTTAATATTGGTTTCACTGATGTGATATTTGATCCAGCTGGGCTTATGGATCCCCCTCTGGTCTGCTCTGATCTGAGAGATGTGGGGGTTGGCGAGGGGGAGGAGGGGGGGGGGGGGGGGGGGGGGGGCTGGTCTGTTCAGCCTCATTTGCATTCATGTTTATTCATGGCTGTGTGTTGTTGTTGATTTCGGGGTTTTTTTCCCCGACTGAGCTGTGGGCATGACTCACCATTGTTGCGGTTCCTGTGAGAACTTTTATGTCATCTTTCCTTTTTTTTTTTTTTTTCTCTTTTCTCTCTCTCCCTTTTGTTTTGTGTCGGGCTGTCGTCGGGTTCCCATGCAGGGGATTTGGATGCCCATGTGTTGAGTGAGCCGCTCACCTCCCCGGAGATCCCAAACCCCCTCCTTTTCCTTATT